>NC_045432.1:15882575-16087681 GCF_902635505.1 Sarcophilus harrisii | reverse complement strand
AAATTCCACAAGTGACTAAAATCCTAAATGTACTGATATTTTGCCCAAGTTCAATTAAAAATATTTTGCAAACATTTATATATATATATATTATTTTTTTTTTTTGCTTTACAATGCAAAAAGTCAGTAGTACTTGTATACCCATAACTATGATTCCTGTGCAACTGTCCCCTGCAATATTGTTTTATCTTATATTGTGTTTTTGCAAAAACAGTCATTAGGTGAGTATGACCATATTAAAGTCACTGAATCATCCTGATGTTCATAAGTATTGTATCAACTTAGCTTTTCTAATCCACTATCTATCCTGGACTATCCAATATGTATTTCATACATATTCCAGACTTTTTAAAAACTAGGTCTCACATTAATAATAACTGCCATTTATACAATGCTTTTATTTGAAAAGCATTTTATATACATTTTCTCATTTGAACAACAATAATGTAAGAGAGGCAGTACTGTTCTTATTCTCACTTTACAAAAGAGGAAACTGTGGCTCAGAGTGTTTAATTGACTTCTCCACTGTCAATCAATAAACATTTATTAAGTATTAAGTGCCTATTCTTTTCCAGGCACTAAGTTAAACACTTAGGATACAAAGAGAAGCAAGATAGTCCCTTCCTTCAAAGGGTCACAAACTAGTGGGGGGAAAAACAAACAAATATGTATGAACAATCTAAATATACATATATGAAAAAGTTGGAAGTAGCAAAGGGAAAAGCAAAAGCACTAGAAGTAAGAAGTATTACAAAAAGCTTCCTGTGGAGGAATGTCAGGTAGTAAAGTGTTAGAAGAGCAGGTAGGAAAGGTAGGAGACGGCTAGGTGACGAAAGGTTCTGAATGCCAAAGAGAACATTTTTCACTTAATGCTAGAGGTTATAGGGAGCTACTGGAATTTATTGAGTAGAGGGGGCTTACTACTTGCTGGGAAGTATCTGAAAACATACTTGTATTTGGGTCTTTTGGACCAGAAGTACAGAATTATTCTCTGTGCTACAAGTTATCATCAATGAACACTTGTTATGCTCTTATTTAATGGACACATTCCTAAAAAGACATTCATTTAACACATTACCTCCTCTGACTCTTCAGATCTCTGGTTTATTCATTGTAGAGAGCCATATAGCAATTCCTTCTACCAATGCAAATGGGCAACTAATAATCACTAGATTGTTTACTTCCTTTGAGTGCTTTAAGATTTACAAACATAAATACATTATTTGATTTGATCCTTACAACAACTAAATTAGGTGCTATTATTCTATTTATCACATGAAGAAACTGAGGCCTAGAGAAGTTAAGGGACAAACTGAGGGTTAAGAAGTATCTGAGGTCCTTGAGCCCAGGTCCTCATCCATTCTCTGTGCTGTGCCATGATGCTACTAGTGTGTAACTACTGAGGCACTAAGAGTGATTTGCCCATGATTGTACAGATTACTATGTTACAGGCAATAAAAAAATTGCTTTCTATTTTCCTCAAAGGCAAACAATTGTTCAACAAGAATTTGTTAAGTGCAGAGGGCCACAGATAGTGGCGAAACTCTGGATGAGGTATAAGACTCTTCAGCCCAGAGGGAACCTGCTGACAATGCCTGGTTCCACTCCTGTCTCATCTTGGGGGCATCTGACTTGCTGAGAAGTCAGGGGGCATGAAAACCTGTGTTCTACTTGAAGCAGAGATGCTTGCAGCAAGGAGGTATCTGCATAATAATAGCAAAGTGCTTATGTGGTCCCACATGCACAGCATTCTATAGTTGGTGCATGCCTAGTATAGTTAGCACACGCACAGTGTGCTATAGTTATGTGTTTAGTACAATTGTACTAGGGTATTTCAGGCTGAGAGAACTTGAAATAAACGGACTCCACATTTGACCATTCACGTGGGTCTTGCCCCTTCACTCCTCTCCCAAGATCAAGGACTTAGGCTGGGACCAAGATCCTCCAGAGAGCTAGTCTGGACACTACAATTAAACACCTACTAAATGTGCCAGTTCTTGAGCCAGGTGGTAGGAACTGAGAGAGAAAAAGCAGAGTCCCTACTTAATTAACTGGGAAACAAATTATTGAGCAACAGAATTCGATGTTCAATTAAAAACTGCTAGGAGAATCAGAGAGTGTTTTGTCTGAAGTAGTAAGACTTAGACCAACATCTCACATTTTACTCCATAATCAACTTCAAATGAATAAGACTTGAATGTTAAAGATCACACCACATTAAAAAATTAAAAGAGAAGCAAATCAACTATGGGCAAAAGATATTTTCTTAAGTAAACCAAAGATATACAAGCAATTTCAAAGGTAAAAGAGGTAATATAAATTACATAAAACTGAAAAACTTTTGTACAGATTATTAATGCCTAGGATAAGAAGAAAAAGGAGTGAATAGGGGAGAAAAATCTATCAAAATACTCAACTAACACTTGGGTATTTAAGATCTATAAACAACCCACAAACATCTATGTGTGGACATGGACACAAGCTCCCTGTGACCAGGAGGGGGCAGTATAGATAGATAAGTGCTTCTATGCACTTGTGTGTGTCTACATGTACACACACTTCACTTGTTTTTGTATAGAAAAACAAAAGGCATTCCACATTAGATTGCATGCAAAAAGTTTTCCAAAAAATTGCAAACTACTAGCAACCATAAGAAAGGATTCTACCAATTACTAAGAGAAATACTTTGAAATATGCTCATCAATTGAGCAATGGCTAAGTAAATTGTGGTTTGTGAATGTAATAGAATATTACCGTGTTGTAAAAATCTATGAATATAATGACTATAGTAAAGCCCGGAAAGAACTTAATGAAGTGATACAGAGTGAAGTCAGCAGAGTTAAGAAAACAATATACACAATGACTACAACAATTTAAATAGAAACAAATACCAAAAAAACTAAAAGTTAATTGCAAAATTACATGCAACAAAAATCAAAAAAGATCTGAGAAGACATCATTCCATACTCCTCTATAGGAGCAGAAGGTCTGTGAGTATGGCACACTGCATATATTTACAGATTTTTTAATGTTTCCATTAATTTTTTTTTTTTTACAAATTTTCATTCTTCCCCCTCCTCTTTTTGTAAAAAAGTTTTAGAGCAGGACTTGTTAAACTTTTTCCATTCATTACCCCTTTTTGCTCAAGAATTTTTTTACACAATGCTGTCTTGAATCTAATTGAGGTGTTTCTGACACCATTCATACAAGCATAGTGCAAATTACACACATTGTGTGTTCAGAACCAAGGCTGCAGTGAAGGAGTGGGATACAGCATGGACAAATGCTGCCAGAAACACCTTACATTCATTACAGTTTGATTTTGAATTAATTTTTGATCATTGTTTACAGACATCTTTTACTGTTGCCAAATTTTAGAGACCCCCACATTCAGTTATGTGACCCCATGTGGGGTCTGATCAACAATTTAAGAAGCTTTGCTATATAGGATGATTTTCTGGGAGGGAAGATGGAAGAATACTGGGAGAAATTTTGGCAACATTAAAAAAGCGATAAAAATGTGTTTTAAGAAGAAAAACACTATTGACAACATTGGAAAGAATGGAGTAAATTGAGTGATGAGGTCAAAAATATCCTTTTGTATAAAAGAGGCTTTCCAAGTTCATTTGGGCCTAGCTGAATCAGTGATTCTGAGAAACAGACTTTCACACTCAATTGTTCTAATTATAAGCTTTATTAAATGACATACAAACCACAATCCCAAGGAGCTCCCGGGAAGTCCACGTTGTCCGGACGCCACCGTGCCACCGGATGACCTGCAGGTGTTAGTGGTGCTGGAGTTTTATACTGGGGTAGACAAAGGGAGCTGGAGCCTCTTACAGCCAAAATAAAATAAGAGGACCTCAGGTACCTTGGAATACACCAATCATGATCAGGTGAGATGAGCTGAGAAAAGGCGTGGTGGAGGGAGCTCCTTTGGAGTACCTTGCCCTCAAAGCACTTAAGGGCTTCCTGAATTAGATGCAGAGTCAGAGGCTGCAGGAAGGGATCCATCACTTTGGCTGCCATGGCTCTAAACATCCCTCCCTTAGTTCAGAGTGAGCAGGGCTAATCAAGCCAGAGAGCAATTAATATACTTCAGGGAGCAGCAAAAGAGAAAAGGCAATGAGATGGAAAATTAAACATTGGAGAAGATGCTTCTGTATCCTCTTTTAAGAATACATGAAAGTCACTTGAGTTTGAAGTTAGAGTTGTTTGGGTTTCTTGCCCATTTACTTATCAAGGGGTAAAATATTGCAGATTTCATATGTGGCTAAGGTTGAATTTTGGGGGTGTCCAAGTTGATAATCAGCACATAAGTATTACTGCATCTTCTACTTGGAAAAACAAGTGTAAAAACCCTTCCCATGACTACTGTGTCTGGTGCCCATCATGCACCCCAACTTTTTAGTGTTGTTAATTCCCTGCATAAAAATTTTTGAACTGTGTTGTAAGAGATGAATTGTAGCCAGTATCAATTACTAGACAGACTTTAGTAAATGCCCTCTGCTCCAAAGGCACAAGTTACTCATAGCCAGAGAAGAAATGAGCAATTCAGTTCATACTCCTTTTTTCTACATTATGTGCAGTGTTATACAAAGAAATAAACTGTAGGAGCCTTGCACAACAAATCAGTCTCATTCATTAAATAGTCTCTTTTTCTTTTTCTTTCTTATGAATGAAAAAGGAGCCCTTACAATATAACTCCCAAGTTCCCTGCATAGACTGGGAAATCTTGCCAAAGACATTATCTAGTTCAATCTGTTTTTCCCTGTTTTTACATGGAAGCTTTACTGATGTCTCTTGTTTGTACAGCAGCCATTTCTGCACATAACTTCCTCATCCTCCATTGACAAATGAGCCCTCCCTTCAAACCAAGAATAATGGTTCTGCAAAACCAACTGATAAGGTAGGTGACCACAACATTCTGTGTAATATTCTGTGCCCGTGGGTTCCCAGCCCTCTTCTGAGAAAGGCGGCTGCTGAGGAACTCATCTCTTTTCCAGGGCCAAAACTGGTTGTCCCATAGGAATGCAGATTTAGAGTTGTAAAGGACTTCAGAGCCTAACCAATGCATTCCCTTACATTTACAGGTGAGGAAATTGGGGCACAATCAACCACTTCTTCAATGTCACATAGCCAGGGGCTAAGGCAAATTTAGAACCCAGGTCTTCTCCAATTCAAATCTAATACTCTATTCACTATTCAGCCTCTGTTACTACTTAATTATAACTATTCAATGTTTGGCTCTGTCTTATTTCATCTATGTTCATTTCTTCATAGCCATTGAGTAGATATTCTCATTCTGCAGACCTCCATCTGCATCAAGTCATTTAGTTTCTCTTTCTGTGAATTCCTAAATTCATCAGTTCTTGCTAGGAATAGTTCTTGACATTTATATGCTACTATTTGTCCAATCATTCCCAAATCAATGGATGTCTCAAATCTCTCCCCCCAGATTTTTTGCTATCACAACAAAGTGCTGCTCTATTTTAGTTCATATGGGTCTTTTCTTTAACAGGCATTTCTAAAAATTTACTACAAACAAATATTGTTCAAAATGCTTGTGGAGACATGGACAGTTCACACCCAAATTGAGAATGATCCCTTTGGCAGCTGATAGATGAGAGGACAGACTGGAATAGAGAGAGACTAAGTAAGGAGACCAAACGTTGGGCTATAGTAGTAGCCTGAGATGTTCGGGTGAAGGGATGAGGGATAGTGGCTATGTGAGTGCAAAGAAGAGGATGGATATATACACAAGAGATGTCATGAAGATAGAAAAGACAGGACTTGCAAAAAGATTGGGATGTGTGAGCCTAATGCAAGAGAGGAAAGGGGGTGATGATGAGATTGCAGGCCTGTGTGACTGGGAGGAATGTGATGCCCTTGGCAAAAAGGAGAAAGTGGGGAGGAGGAAAGTGTTTTGATAAAAAGATAACTTCTGCTTTGAATTTGTTGCGTTCCAGATGCTTAGGACATATCCAAATGTAACATACCGTAAAGGAAGTTAGGGATTTAGGAGTAGAGCTTTAGAGAGAAAGACTGAAGACATAGATTTGGGAATGATAAATCGACCCAAGGGGATGATGAGATCACCATGTGAGACAATTTAGAGGGAAAAGGAAAAGAAGGACAGATCCTTGGAAAATACCCATGTGGTTGGCCTGGAAAAAAAAAGAGAAAGAGAGAGAAGAGAGTAACCTTTTGGAGAGGATGGTCAACAATATCAAAGGCTATTGAGAAAAGGCCATTAGATCTGGCAATTAAGAGATCAGTGGAAAATTTGGGGAGTAGTTTCAAATGAACAAAAATCAGAATGACAGCTACCTCTTATGGAGTGCTCTAAGGATTGCTAAACACTTGGCAAATATTCTCTCATTTGATCTTCACAAAAAAACATGGGAGGTTGGTCCTAGTGCCCCCATTTTGCATATAGAGAAACAGGTTCTCAGAGCAGTTAAGTGACTTGCCTTATAAATATATGAAGCCTGATTTGGACTTATGCCTTCCTGACTTCAACAGCAACATTAGCTACTGAGGCACCTAATTTTGTAGTGACAATCAAAGCCACATTTCACACGAGTTCCAAAAGACCAAGACTCCTGTTCCAGTGTTCTTTAATCTACACTTATACATTTCTATTTCAAACAATTAAATCTAAAAAAATAAATAAATAAAAACTCCCAGGAAGTCCCATTAACTGAAAAATGGTGGGTAATAGGTTAATTTTTGTGGTAACTTGATGAAACTGCATAGCAGGGATACTTAGTTGAAAATAAAGGGATAACAAGACCCTCAAAGTGTTCTAATAATGATCTTTTAAAAACTTCAAGGCCTTAAGTTCACAAATGCATTTTAAGCAAACCAACAATAAAAAGGCTCATGCATATCTCATCTCATATTATTTTTTCATTAGAAAAATCCCAGGACAGTTCCCACAATCTTTCCTGTTGTTAAAATGAGATTAAATACTTAGATTAAAAAGAGAATATTTTAAAAGATACTAAAAAGTGAAAATTCCACACAAATTCTAGCAATGATAGAGGGCAAAGAAGTGTGCCTGTTAGAAATCTCATTTGACCTTTCACTCCTCAAGGGTTTAAGGATTAAATTAGGAAAACAATGAAGGGGAAGCAGGGATGGATGTATATAAATATGATTATTTAAGCAAGGAAATTGAAAAATATATAAATGAGATACCTACCTTGTATCCTGGTTCCAAGTTGGAAGCAATGGACCACTCAGAGACTGAGATCGAAATAAATTTGTAGTTTAAAAACCTATCCAAAGAACCAATGAAAGTAATCCAAGGGGGGAAGAAATCTATAAGAATTTCCTTAAATTGCAGCAGGTTCCTGCTAGAACCTCCTAAAACTGCTTTTAATCCTCCTAGCCCAGTTAGGTTGCAGAATAATCCAAAGGGGGTCAAAATAAACTCAAACTAGCCCAGGTAAGTTCCATTGATTCTTGGCAATGTGGGAGTGTGGGGGTTAATTCAAGTCTCCCTAGTTTCCCAGCCCACCACACCAAGCCAAAAAGATATCTGCATTTTAAGAGTATCCTGCTGATGGGTCAGAGTCCAGGGTCTACTGAAAACTATATTTAGCTAAGAAATGTGTGTGGGGGGAAGCCTCTTCTCTGTTACTCCTTATTTGTCTCCTGAAAAAAAAAACATCTGAATGACTGACAATACCTTGCTAAAAGACATCCTGTCTCCTTACCTGAAAGACATCCTGGTTCTTCCTTATCTCTCTTTTAAAATTGACAACCTTGAGGGCTGTTAGTCTTCAACCTGAAGTCCCAACTCTCCCAAAGCTCTTTTTAATTGCTAGATTCTCTCAGAGACTAGTTCATTAGCTCTGGCATAAATCAACTCTGAATTCTTTCAAACTACCCGTGAACCATGACTCTCACACACTTCATTTTGGGGACACAACCTGAGAAGTCCCCTTTGCAGAGCTAGATTCTCTTAAACACACACAAGGTAGGAGTTTCCTTTGAACTCCTCTTTCACCCATGGCTAGCCCTGCAGAAAGCCCAAGACTCCTGGCAGCAGTGGGTCTCCTAGCTCTTGGGTGACTGGGAGAAACAGGTTCTGACCAGATCAGATGGGACTTTTTTGAAGGGGATGTCTTTCAACTAGTACTCTCTTCTCTCTCTCTCTCTCTCTCTCTCTCTCTCTCTCTCTCTCTTTCTCTCTGTCTCTCTCTCCCTCTGTCTATGTCTCTGTGTTTCTCTCTGTGTGTCTCTGTCTCTCTCTGTCTCTGTCTTTCTCTGTCTGTCTGTCTCCCCCTCTGCCTCTGTCTCTGTGTTTCTCTCTCTCTCTCTCTCTCTCTCTCTCTCTCTCTCTCTCTCTCTCTCTCTTTCTCTGATGGAGAGCTCAAGGAAATATTCACTTGGATGAATCAAAATGGGCCTCTCAGTTAAATATTTTAATAGCATTTGTCTTGTCACTTTGTGTCTCAGTGTTTTCAGAACTTCATGTTTGTGCTGTAAGCAAGAGTCTATTACATTGAAAAATTTTAAATGCAGCCAAAGGAAAAAACTTCAAAGGGGGGGGGCAGTTAGGAAGAACACAGGAAAAGATTTATTAACATCCCTAACTCTCATCTTAAAAAAATGGAAAAAGCCTGACTTCTTTCCCTGTGGACCCAGCAGTGGTCAAGTTGGATCTACAGAAATGTTAGATAATTAAAGTTGCAGAACTGCTAAAAAAACATTTTTAGCAGATTCTGGAGGGTTTGAGATAATCATTAAGAAGTTTGGCATTTAGTCTAAGGTAACACTCTATAGGACTTATTTTAAAGAAAAAAGGATTGAATCTTATAAAAAGATTAAAAAGGTTTTAAAATAATTGACAAGAAAGTTCATTTTAAAAACAACTGATAAGTTTAAACATTTTGTTGTTCTAAGGCAGAGAAGGAAAAAGGGTCTTTTTCTCTGGCCATATCCTACCACCCCCCACCCCTTCCCTGACTGCAAGTTTGGGTGAATAGGAAAGAGAGAGAAAGAAAATATATTTCAGTGAAGATGAAAGAATAAAGCAAGAGAACTATTGGATCAGAACAAGAAAGAAAACTAGAAAGGAAAGTTGGGAACCTGAGAGTTTGGGAATTGCTGGAAACAAAAAAGCAGTTTTCTGCCACTAAAAACTCCAGCAGCAGATAAGCCAGCATTTGCATGATTCAGGAGACCAGTTTGAAGGTTATTTAACTTTCATAGTGAAAATCTATACTCTGAAATAAAAACTGGCACTTAAGCCCTTCCTGGCTCACAGAAAGAAAAAAGGTTTGTATGAATCAGGATTGGACCATCTAGTTATAATTTAGGGAATCTAACAAATTAAAGTTAAATATTGGTCAATTTTAAAATAACTTGTTAAAGTGAGATATGTGTGTGTTACTCATATAAATAACTTTTTTGATATGCACACACTAAGTCTAGAAATTGGCTTGGTAATGCAGCAACAAAAGAGGCTGTTAGTCAATCTATTACATTGGCCTTCTTATTTTCCCAGTTCCCTAGTTCTTACTTTCCATCCTATAACAGGCCTTTACAAAAGAGAGGGGATATATACTTTCCTACTAAAGGTGGTTTTAAACACCCCTCAGGCTAGCTCCTAATCCCAGAGACATGCCAGTGGAAACTTCTCTAAGACTTATACCAACCTGCAAAGAATGCCCTTCGGTCCCTTGTGAAATCTATTTTCACTAGTCACAAGCTAGGAAGAATTATTAGGCAGGATTATTAGACATGCCCAAGATCTTATATTTTGTGACCAAGTGACTATTAACCACCTCCCTCTTCTAAAACTTGTTCAGAGCAGGAATGCTTGTCTAGGAAAAAAACTAGCAGATAGATTTTACATAGATGCCTCATGTAAAGGTTTAAGCTAATCTCTCTATCTCAATGTCCTGCTTTTTGACAGGACAGTATTCCTTTTTTTAAAAAAAATATTTCCCCCAGTTACATGTATGAACATTTTTTGATTATCCATGTACATTTTTTGGTACATATTTCCTTATGAATCATGTTGGAAGAGATAAATCAGAACAAAAGGGAAAAACCACAAAGGAAAAAAAAACAAGAAAAGGGAAAAAGAAGTGAACATAGCACACATTGATTTATATTCAATCTCCATAGTTCTTTCTCTGCATTTGGATGTCATTTTCCATCCAAAGTTTATTGGTATTATCTTGAATCAATGACCACTGAGAAGAACCAAGTCTGTCATAGTTGATCATTTCATAATCGTGCTGTTGTTTTCCTGGTTCCGCTTGCTTCGTTCAGCATCAGTTCACATGAATCTTTTCAGGCCTTTCTAAAATCAACCTGTTCATAATTTTTTATAAAACAGTAATATTCTATTACTTTCATATACCATAACTTATTCAGCCAATCCCCAGTTGATGGGCAGCTACTCAATTTCCAATTCTTTGCCATCACAAAAAGATCTGCTGAAGGGGGAGGGAAACTGTTCCCTTTAAAATTATCACTCTAAAATTGTGTCCCCTTTTTGATCTGAAAGAACAGGATCTCCCAGGCTCCAAGGAGTTTAGAGAAAGGGCTCATCCTCCCAGGATGATAGAAGCAACACTATTCAAGGGCAAATGAACTCCCATAGATCTTTTTGAAATTCTAAATTCTCATTCAATTGAGATCCTGGTCTGATCAGCTCAGGCTGTACCAGCCCGCCGCCCCCCCCCTACCAAAAGCTACCCATATAACAGATTTCCTTAAACTCACTCCTTGCAGAAGGTCTAAAGCAGCTTGCTAGGACCCTCCCCTGCTGAGAAGGCATTTTCTTCTCAATGTCAGTCTCCATTTCCCTAATAGGACTTTGCTACTAAAGAAGTCAGTCTCTTAGAAGAACTGGTTTCCTATCCAAAAATAAACTTTCATTTTTGCCAATTTATAATTTGGATTTCATGAATTCTTTCATGAAGAACCTATGTGCCGACCATAAGGGGATTTTTAACAACTCTCTGCCACTAACCTCATAATGACTACAAACATTTTTTGTAAATATGGACCCTTTTCTCTCTTTTATGATTTCTTTGGGATTCAGACCCAGTAGTGGGACTGCTGGATCAAAGAGTACATACAGTTTGATAGGCCTTTTGGCGTAGTTCCAAATTGCTTTCCAGAATAATTGGATCAGTTCACAACTCCACCAATAATATATTAGTATCCTAATTTTCCCACATCCCCTCCAACATTTAAAATTATCTTTTTTGGGGTAGAGCCAAGATGGCAGAGAGGACACACACATTTATCTAAGCTCTCCCTTACCCTCAGACTACTTTTTTATGAAATAGCCTGGAATTAGTGCTTTCCTGTCAAAACCCACAAATATTGGGAGTACAACACATTACCAACCGAAGATAATCTCAAAATTCACCAGAAAAGGTCTATTTTTGCTAATAGGCAAGCACAGTATTCAGGCAAGTAGGTAGTAAGAGCACGGAAAACAGCTCATGGTGAGCAGACCAGAGGGGAGTGGGGTGTGGTTTCAGCCAGTGGAAAATTTGCAGGGAGAACTCTACCACAGTGTCAGTTACTCTGCTCTGCCAACAAGTCAGTAGATGAGCAGAGAAGCTATAAAGACAGGGGGTAAAGACTATAAGCCCAAAGCAATAAAGTCTCTTTGGGTCCAAACCCACCCAGCATCGGGAAGGACTCAGCACAATATCAGCACAGCTGCTGATTCCAGCACAGATGCTGACCACAGCATAGATCCTAATCCCAGTGCAGATGCTGATCCCAGCACAGCCATTATTGTTCCACTACTGCTTCACTGCTATTTCCTGTTGTCTGTGGAAGAAGCATGGTAACCACCACACTGCCCCAAAAGCAGACTGCAATTTTTGTTGTTGTTGTTATTTTGTTTTTGTCAAAATGAGTAAAAAAGACAAAGTGGGCTCTAACTATAGATAGCTTCTATACTGAAAGAGAGCAAACTTCAAACCCTGCGGAGACTAAAAGCAGATGGTCTCCAGATGAAGCCCCAAATAGTGATATAATCTGGTCTCCATCACACAATGGATGTAGAGAACAATGTAGTTCTTTAAAAGAGCTACAAGAAAAATGGGGAAAGGCAAGGAAAGCTTTGCAAGAGGGTCTGGATAAATCATGTTACTCATTAAAAATAGAGTGGATAAAGAAATCAACTCCCTGAAAAACAGAATTAATGAATTGGAAAAAGAAAATTGCTCCTGAAAAAAAAATTGACGAAATAGAAAAAAAATCCCATAGAACAAAACAACTCATTTAAAAACTCGATTGGACAATTACAAAAAGAAATTTAAAAGTAAATGAAGAAAATAATTCATTAAAAATCAGAATTGAACAAATGGAAATGAATGACTCGAGGAGACATCAAGAATCAGTCAAGCAAAATCAAAAAAATGAAAAAATAGAAAAAACGTTAAATATCTACTTGGGAAAACAACAGACCTGGAAAATAGATCTAGGAGAAATAATCTAAGGATTATTGGACTTCCTGAAAATCATGATAAAAAAAGAGCTTAGACATTATTTTTCAGGAAATCATCAGAGAACTGCCCAGATGTTATAGAAACAGAAGGTAAAATAGACATTGAAAGAATTCATCGATCACCTACTGAAAGAGATCCCCAAATCAAAACTCTAAGAAATATTGTGGCTAAATTCCAGAACTATCAGACCAAGGAAAAAATACTACAAGTAGCTAGAAAAAAAACAATTAAAATACAGAGGAGCTGCAATAAGGATCACTCAGGATCTAGCACCATCCACATTAAAGGATAGCATCTGATTCTACTAGAGATTCTACTAAAATGCTATCTTTAGCAAAATTGCAGGATACATAATAAATCCACATAAATCCTCAGCATTTTTATACATCACTGACAAAATCCAAAAGCAAGAGATACAAAGAGAAATTCCATTTAAAATAACTGTCGATAGTATAAAATATTTGGGAATATATCTGCCAAAGGAAAGTCAGGAACTATATAAGCAAAACTACAAAACACTTTCCACACAAATAAAGTCAGATATAAACAATTGGAAAAATATTAATATATTTAAATATTTAAAATATTATTGGATAGGCCAAGCGAATATAAAAAAAGATGACAATACTTCCTAAACTAATCTATTTATTTAGTGCTATACCAATCAGACTCCCAAAAAACTATTTTAAATGACCTAGAAAAAATAACAACAAAATTCATATGGAATAATAAAAAGTCAAGAATTTCAAGGGAACTAATGAAAAAAAAAAAACAAAAACAAATGAAGGTAGTCTAGCTGTACCTGATCTAAAACTATATTATAAAGTAGCGGTCACCAAAACCATTTGGTATTGACTAAGAAATAGACTAGTTGATCAGTGGAATAGGTTCGGTTCACAGGACAAAATAGTCAATAACTATAGCATTATAGTGTTAGACAAACCCAAAGACCCCAGCTTTTGGGATAAGAATTCACTATTTGACAAAAACTGCTGGGAAAACTGGAAATTAGTATGGCAGAAACTAGGCATGGACCCACACTTAACACTGTACACCAAGATAGGGTCAAAATGGGTTTATGATGTAGGCATAAAGAATGAGATTATAAATAAATTAGAAGAACATAGGATAGTTTATCTCTCAGACCTGTGGAAGAGGAAGGAATTTGTGACAAAAGAAGAAGTAGAGATCATTATTGATCACAAAAATAGAAAATTTGTATTATATCAAGTTAAAAAGCTTTTGTACAAATAAAACTAATGCACACAAAATTAGAAGGGAAGCAATAAACTGGGAAAACATTTTTACAGTTAAGGGTTCTGATAAAGGCCTCATCTCCAAAATATACAGAGAATTGACTCTAATACATAAGAAATCAAGCCATTCTCCAATTGATAAATAGTCAAAGGATATGAACAGACAAATTTCAGATGATGAAATTGAAACTATTTCTAGTCATATGAAAAGGTGCTCCAAATCATTATTGATCAGAGAAATGCAAATTAAGACAACTCTGAGATACTACTACACACCTGTCAGATTGGCTAAGATGCCAGGAAAATATAATGATAAATGTTGGAGGGGATGCGGGAAAACTGGGACACTGATGCTTTGTTGGTGAAGTTGTGAATGGATCCAACCATTCTGGAAAGCAATTTGGAACTATACTCAAAGTCAAAAAAACTGTGTATACCCTTTGATCCAGCAGTGTTATTACTGGGCTTATACCCAAATAGATCTTAAAGAAGGGAAAGGGACCTGTATTGCAAAAATATTTGTGGCAGCCCTTTTTGTAGTGGCTAGAAACTGGAAATTGAATGGATGCCCATCAACTGGAGAATGGTTGGGCAAATTGTGGTATATGAATGTTATTGAATATTATTATTCTGTAAGAAATGACCGGCAGGATGAATACGGAGAGGCTTGGAGAGACTTACCTGATGCTAAGTGAAATGAGTAGAACCAGGAGATCATTACACTCTTTAACAACAATACTATATGAGGATCAATTCTGATGGAAGTGGCTGTCTTTGGCAATGAGAGGATCCAATTCACGTTCAATTGATCAGTGATAAACAGAACCAGCTGTAGCTGGTCCAGCAAAAGAACACTGGAAAATGAGTGTGGACTGCTTGCATTTTTGTTTTTCTTCCCAGGTTATTTTTACCTTTCTAAATCTGATTTTTCTTGTGCAACAAGAGAACTGTATAAATATGTACATATGTATTGTATTTAAGATATACTTTAACATGTTTAAATGTATGAGACTGCCTGCCATCTAGGATAGGTGGTTGAGGGAAGGAAGGGAAAATTTGGAACAGAAGTGTTTGCAAGGCTCAATGTTGAAAAATTACCCATGCATATGTTCTGTCAATAAAAAGCTATAATAAAAAAAATAAAATTATCTTTTCCTGTCATCTTAGCCAATCTGAGAGGTATGGCAGGGGAGTGTTCTAAGATCTCTTTAAGGAAAGGTTGAATACCTCAGTCAGCCTTATAGAATCCTCCTTTCTGAAAATTACTTTTAAGTTAAATAAACTTCAGCTCCCCAAACAAACAATCTTCTTCATGGGGATCTAAGCTACTGTATTTGCTTAGCTCCTGTAGTCACCCAATTTCTAATTCTAAATTCAATGGACTTATGATTACAGGTGGAGATCTCTGGAAACCTTATCTTTATCGTATCTAAAAAAAGCCAAGTTATGATGTCAAACTCTTATGAGGTTTTATTTCCCAGCTGGGACAGCTGGTGTCATATCTCCCCAATTAGGTTTGTTTTACTCCTGATGCAGAGGGAATTCCTCAAGAGGAAGAACCATGCCAGTACAAGAATAGCAAAGTCTCTACTAAAAGAGATCATATCTCATTTTGGCCCACTCAGTTCTTTACAGAGTGGCTATAGCCCAGCCTTCTTATCACAAATAACCCAAACTGTGTCTGAGGCATTTAAAATTAATTATTATCTCTCCTCTGCCTGACCCTCTCAGTCTTCAGGGAAGATGGAGAAAACTGATCCTATTCTCTCCAGTCAATTGCTTTCTGCCACACTTCTTAAGCCATTCCCCCCCCTGCCCCTTTAACCACCTATCCCCCTATCCCAAGAATTAGGATTTTGCTGCTTTCTTCTCTCTCCTTACTCCACTTTATGAGCTTTCCATGCCCCGCCCTGTGGGCTCCTGTCAGGGGCAGGGATAACTCTTTGGTTAGAATAGGACAAAGCTTGACTACAAATATCATCTATGCCCCTGAGTGATACACTTTTATCTTTCTGAAGGCCCTATCGAGAGAAATGCCTTTGACTGGAGATCCCCTTGCCCGATCATCCTCTCTACCCAATGCCTAACTCCTTTTAAATGCTTTGGCACATATACCTTTGGCCACCCAAGAGATCCCTTTGTAATGCTACAATTTCTAAACCCCTGCTTGCTAGATTTATTTTCTCTGGGTTTCCGTCAATTCATCTTTGAATGATGATCAACACTACAACACCCAAGTGATGCTGCTTCAACCAGCTTCTGGGACCAGCTTCTGAGCTCATCGCCACTTTGAGTGGGATTCTTCCTATAAGGCACTTAGCTCTATGCTCCCTTCCAGCTTGAGCAACCACAGCTTCCACAGAAGACCAAGACTACTTCCCCCCCTGCTCTCTCTGTCTCTGTCTCTTTGTCTCTGTCTCTGTCTTCGTCTCTGTCTCTGTCTCTCTCTCTGTGTCTCTCTGTCTGTCTATTACACACTCTTTTGTGATATAAAAGAATCTGAATTCTTTCAAACTATGAACCATGACTCTCACCCACTTCACTGTTTATAAGTGACTCTAAATGGTAAATATGGGTGGAGGGAGGTTATGAATGGGCATTCCTGTACCATTCCAACTCTTCCTTTCCCCTCCCACCTTCTTTTAGACCTCTAATTGGTCAGCACTGAAGTTATTGCCCATTCAAGCCTTCCTCCATCAATAACTCCAGTGGTTCTCTGTTGTGTCCCTCCAGAATCAATATAAAATCCTTTGGTCATTAAAGCCTTTCATAACCTTGCCTCCTTCCTACTTTTTGAGCTTGTTAGAGTCCACTCTGATCTACCCCCTAACACATACCTAAATCCTCTGTGTGTCTGTGTGTGTTTCTCTCTTTCCTTGTGTGTCTATCCATCTTTTTTGATTTCTTTCTTTTCTATCATCTTTTTTTCCACTTCTAATTCCATCTCATGATATCCTCTTTCTACTCATACTTCATCTCTTCTTTCTTGAACTATTGCAAGGTCCTCTCACCAATTAATCTCCCTTACTCAAGCTTTTCTCATCTCCAGCCCATTCTCATCCATTGAGCTGCCATAAGGATATTGCTAGCTATGTCAGATCATGTCAATCCCTTGTTAGTAGAGCATGTCAATCCTTGTTACATTTGAGATCAACTACCACCTCTTTTGGAATTGAAAATTCTTTATTGGATTGTTCAAACTTACTTCCTAGCCTTATTGTATGTTATTTCCTTTCACATCCTCTACAATTTAGACAAATTTTACTTTTTTTTTTTAACAAAACAAAACATGTTTTATTGAACTAAATACAAAATAGAAAAAGACAGAAAAGGAAAATTAAAAAACAAAACATTGTTATGCAGAAAATTAGGGATGATTTAAAATATATAATAACAAATTGCCCTTTCAATAAAGTATATAAAGACTATGCTATAATCTTTAATGACAATAAATTAGTCCATACCTATTAAGGAAGAGCCAGTATCACAGAATAATTTCAAGGAACTCAATATGGACAAACTGTGTTTTCTACATGGAAATGCATGCCATATGTTCAAGATTGAAATCAGTAATTGAATAGCTCCAAAGAAAAATTAGGACAGAGTTGAATATGATCTGATTCTAAAAAGCAAAACTGTCGAAGAAAAGATAACAATACTAATTATGTTATACAAATGAGATACATTTTTCTTTGTTTTCTTGTAGATTATTTTTTTATTCTACTCCTCATTCTTATAGTAGTATTTGCATATTTGCATCTCTTATTTCCTGTCCCTACTAATTCTTTTACTTTAATTCTGCTCCTTAACTTGCCTTGCTATTACTTGACATACTTCCACCCATAGATTTCTCTTTTATCTTCCCCCCTTTATTGCCCTTTTAATCCCAATCCCATTTAATCCCATTAATTTACATACCTTATCCCACTTCTGTTAATCTAAACATTCTTCTATCCTCCTCCTTATTTATTCTATGTGACCCTTTCCCCCTCTCTTTATCCCTTTCCCTTTAATTGGCACATCTTGTCCCATTACCATATCTCTACACACAAATGAGGTACAGAGGAAGAATCGACACACATATGTGTATACACACACAAACACACACACACACACACACACACACACATATATATATGTATATATGAGGTACAGAGGAAAAATCAACACACAAGTGTATATATATATATATATATATATATATGTATATGTATATTCTTTATACCTCATTTGTATAACACAATTAGTATTGTTACCTTTTCTTAGACAGTTTTGCTTTTTAGAATCAGATCATATTCAACTCTGTCCTAATTTTTCTTTTGAACTACTTAATTACTGATTTCAATCTTAAATATATGGCGTGCATTTCCATGTAGAAAACACAATTTGTCCATCTTGAGTTCCTTGAAATTATTCTGTGATATTGGCTCTTTAATAGGTATGGACCAATTTATTGTCATTATAGGTTATAGCATAGCCTTTGAATAACATCTCATAGTAAAATTACTGAAGAAGATTATTTAGCAAAATCTTCCAATGACATCTAGTGGCCCAAAAAAATAACAAGGCACATATTTCCTTTTTTGTCTGTGACCTTCTCCAGTTTCTGGTTTGTACTCTCATTCCAAGCTGTATTTTTATTGGATTTTATTCTTCCTGGTTAAAGGAGGAATAACAGAGCCAAAATGCAATCCTAAACTGATGAAATAAAGCAAGTCTATGAATTCCTTCAGGCCTTCAATGGAACAAAAAGTTTTCACTACATCATCAACCTTAAAGTTTCTATGACATTCAGTCCTATGAAAGGTTCTTTGATACTGAATATCATCATAGCAGTGAAAACAGCACTGAGTTACAAATCCTTTTAGGCAGCTAGATGATACTGCTATGGCCAGAGTTCTAGCCTGGAGTGTGGAAGAAGTGAGTTCACATTTGGCCTCAGACACTTCCTAGCTGTGTGACCCTGGCCAAGTCACTTAACCCTGGTTGCCTCAGGTTCTTCATCTGTAAAATGAGCTGGAGAAGGAAATGGCAAACCACTCCAATATCTCTGCCAAGAAAATCCCACAGACAGTATCGGTGTGCTATGATCCACAGAGTCACAAAAAGTCAGCTATAAATAAACAACAACAACAAACTCATTTACTCTCTGATTCTGTATGATCCAAAGTTATGGTTTTATTTTTGTGTTTATTCTTACTAACCCTGGTCACCTGGACAAATATTCATCTGCATTCACCATTAGTAACATTTCAAGTATTTGATATTTATTTCATACATTTCCTTCAAAGCTTAGATCAGCCATTTTCTTGTGTACATTTTCTCCAAGTTTGGTTCTAATAGGTAGACAACATTAACACTTTACCTGGTTAATATATTCACTATAAGGCAACAGACTGTCCCCTCTGTCATCCCATTTTTGTCACTTCTTTTCAATCTCTCCCTATCTATTGGGTCATTCCTACTCTCTATAAACATGCCCATGAGTCTCTCATCCTGAAAAACCCTCAGTTGTTCTTTCTATCCCTGCTATTCTCCTGTATCTCCTTTGCCCTTTGTGCATCTATGATAGGAGTCTCTTCAATAGGTGCCTCCACTTTCTCTCCTCTCTTGCTTTTCTTAATATCTTATAAGCTAGCTTCCTGTCTTATCATTCCAAAGAAATTTCTCTCTCCCCGGTTACTATGATTTCTTAGTTCCTGTGGGTAAATTTTATGGCATTGTTTGGATCTAGTCCTGATTGGCTGAGAAACCAGTCCTGTTGCTAAGAGATTGGATGTGTTTAATATTTTCCTCAGGACCTAGGTTATGCTGATCACAAACCCAGTCAGATTCGAATATTAATGTAAGGAGTTTTCTCCAACTATACATCTCAAGCAACCTATGTATCTTAGTTGGAAACTGCCTCCATGCTGGCCAGTTAGTAACTGCTTTTTTATTTCTTTGATTCTGATATAATATGTAACTTACAGACATTGGGGAGGAGAGTGACCACTTCTTTTTTGGCCCTTCCCTCAGATGGACTACTTAATGAACTTCTTTCTAAATTATTTCACTTTTTATGTTTTGCTTTTATTCTAACAATGTAAGGGTATCAGAAGTGAGATCTCTAATGGTTGACCTCAGAGATGGGATTCAACCTAGATGGGGTCATTCTTCATTCTGATGACCAGGTGAGTGCCCCTGTGGTTTGGGTGGAACACAGTTGTTGCCCCTGGCCCAAGACTGGGTCTTAAGACTGAAGACAGTCTCTTTCTCTTTAGAAAACTAGGGGGCTGTGTATCATCTTCACCTGGAGAATTATTCAGGTAAAGTTAGAACTAACAGCCACCTTTATGGGTAAATGATTTGTCCTTTTGAATAGATCAACCAAAAGCTGGGGAAATGGGACTGGGGCAAAAGGGGTTCTATCATATGTTAATTTAGCCAGTCCTCCAGAAGATCTTTCTTTTTTTCTCTCCTCTCCTTTTCTTTCTTTTCCTCTCTTGTGACTATTAGAAAAGAAACCAAATACCTGGTCTGTGACTATAAATTGGCAGCAGAAAAACACAAGAATTGTCAATTGACACATGTAACTTGCTAGAAGGAAATTCTATACGTGTTTAGTTGTTTGAGTGAACATGAGGAACAGGTTGGTCCCCTAACTTCACCTTTACACTGAAGGTCAACCCCTTATTAATGAGGAAGTTTGAATGTGTACTAGTTAACACTAACTGTTGAACAGAGTTGAGGCATCCATGGGCCTAACACTCCTACCCTTACCCTAACAGTAAGGAAACCTTCTTTTTCTCTTCATCTACCTTCCCTACAAATTTCTTAGGAAAAATTTTGTCTTCTATCATGACAAGTGATTTTAAATTTTACTACCTTGAAAGCTTTCTAAGGGAGAAATGCAGTCAGCTATAGAGACTGCTGTATCCCCCCCAAAAAATGTATCTAAGAAGTTTAGAATGCTGAGAAAGATGAGTGAAGTTTTATACCTGAAATTTTTTCTAGATTTCTGTAATCTGATGCTAAACTTTATGTTCTAATAATCAGAGACTTATTTCTACTTCAGACTTGCAGCAGATGATAAGATTTTTAAGAAGAAAAACAAACATATTAAGATATTTTCTCTCTGTCATTTCAGCTATTAGGGTAACAGAGATAAGTAAGGAAAATAATACTTTTCCTGTTTTTATAGAAATTTATGGTAATGTAAACTAATTAGATGCTAAGTTTATAATTAAAATGTAATATTTTTACTATAAATTTCCAAATTATGTTATGAAGATTTTTTATAAATACTAAATGTTTTAAGAAGAAAGAAAATATGAGTGACAAATCTTTGGAAAGGAGCCAACTGAAAGTAGTGGGTTCTATAATTTGAGGTGTTGGCAGCTAAAAATCCTTGGGAAAATTAAAGTTTTGAATGATACTATTTGTGATTATAAGTCTAAATTTGACTGAGTTGGTCCTCAAAATAAATTGTACTATGGTCCCCTTTAAAGTGAGATAATTGTAATGTTTAATTATAGGTAGATCAGGCCTCAATGGAAAATACACTTGATATTTGGCATTAAGATGATGTACTTAGAATCTGCATGATAAGAATGAAAAGTATGATTACTCTAGCCAGGTCTTTTGAATATAATTAGTATAGAATGCCAATGATTTTCTATGTAGATAATTCAGATATACATTCAAGTAAACTGATATTATTTGACCGGTAAAAGTTTTGTAATAGTTTTAAAAATCTACAATATTGTGTTTCTGTTACCCTTCTAATTTTTCTTGTATTGGGATTGGGGGGGGGTGGAAATCATTGTGTAAGAAATGTTGTTCATTTGAAAAATTACATACAGAGGGTGATAAAATGATATCATTACAAAAGTAACTCCTTAAAGACTTCTCATTATGCTTAAAAAAACCTGTTGAGTATGTAATTGAGCATTTTTTGCTTAAAAACGAATAATAATAATGACTTAGATTTTGGAAAAGAACCACAGACTTTGTAAATATCTGAGAAGTTTTTTTGGGACTTGCCAGATTTCAATACTTCAGATCTTCAACCTTAGTAAGGTCATCAGTCTTACTAACTGTGAAAGAAATTGCTGAAAGAATGTTGTGCTGTTATTGTGTGCAATGTGTTCCTGGTTCTGCTTGTTTCCCTCAGCTTCAGTTCATGTAAATCTTTCAAAGCCTTTCTAAAATCAGCTTGTTCACCATTTTTTATACCTTCATGTATCACAGCTTGTTCAGTCATTCCCCAATTGATGGGCATCCACTTCTTTTCCAATTCTTTGCTTCCACAAAAATTGCTGCCTCAAACATTTTTGCACATGTGGGTCCCTTTCCCTTCTTTATGGTTTCCTTTGGATTACAGACTCAGTAATGGCACTGCTGGGTCAAAGGTATGAGAGATAGACAGAGAAGAGACAAAGACAGTGTGTAAGTGTGTGTGTGTGTGTGTGTGTGAGAGAGAGACAGAAAGACAGAGACAGAGATAGACACAGAGAGACAGAGAAACAGAGACACACAGAGAGAGACATAGAGACACAGAGAAAAAAAGACAGCAAGTATTCATTCCCTCAAAAAAAAAGAATGTTGTAAAATTCTAAAATAATTAACTGTTTTAATGAAAAACTAGGATCTCCTATAGCTGCAGTAAAGGGGCTTACAGATTTATTTTATAAAAAATGACTCATTGAGCAGCTAGGTGGTGCAGTAAATAGAGCACCAGCCCTGAAGTCGGGAGGACCTGAGTTCAAATTTGATGTCAGACACTAAACACTTCTTAGCTGAGTGACCCTGGGCAAATCACTTCACTCCAATTGCCTCAGCAAAAAAAAAAAGGAAAAGAGAAAAAGAAAAAGAAAAATGACTCATCAATTAGATTGGGCATTGCTTAAGAAAATTTGGAAGTACATCTGAAATAGCAAAATTACATCTTTGAGCCAACTTAGTATTGACAGATTGCAGATTGAAAGATTTTATTTGGCCTTGGGAATTAATATGCAATACTTTCAGATATGGATATCTGTCAGACTCAAGCCTTAGAAGAGTAATTTTTTTTTCTGATTTCTGAGTAAACTATCATGTATGCAATGTATGTATGTAAACATAGAATGTTATTATTTTCTTAATTCCTAATGATTGATTTCTGCTCCATGATGGATTCAAACAAGAAAGGATGAATAAGATAAAGTTTGTATGTGTTTATTATTAACTGTTATTGCAACAAAATGGGAATAATAATAATAATAGTTATATCTAAGGTATGATTAGTGATTTGAAATAAAATGTCTTGCTACTCTAATCTAATATTGTCCTTTATTTTGATCTCAGGTATGATTGCTTGAATTGTTGTTAAACCGATAATCCACCATTGAAGGGAAAAGTCAGTTGCTGCCCAAAGGGTGTGCAATCTGAAAACTACTACTATTTCTGTGCCTGGAAAGGTAAGATCCTCTCAACTCAATTTCCCTGTGGTATTCTTTTCTTTCTGAATAGGAAATTTCCCCACCTGGTTAATTCTGAGCCTGTGCTGCACGATTGGCTGTTTGAAAATAAAGGTTAACTATGACTTTTACCTAGAATTAAATGAAATTAGGAGGCTTTATGCTTATGGCTGGTCAGTCTTTAAAGGGACAGTCTTGTCCCTCCTTTTTTTCTTTCACAGAAAAAAATTATAACAAGGAGGCAAGGTAAAATGTAAAAGTCTTTATATATAGGATGACCCATGTTGTTGCAATACTCAAATCTCTGTTCCTATATAGGATACAAATGTACAAGTGTTTCTTGTTTTTAATTTTATTATGCTGACTTTGTCTTCACTAATAACTATGTATTCATTTGGTCTTTAAAGTATCTCATTCTTTCTGGGTGATTTTAAACTAACATATCCTCAAAGGGAGGATAAATTGTGTTGTTAAAATTTTAATAAGAAAAAGCAACAAAATTAGATTCTTTTCTCTAAGAACTAAGATATTATGATTGACTTTCAAATGTTTCTGTTAAGAACAATGACAAGAAGGACAAGTATGAGGACATTTCCATCAAGTTTGACCTGGTTTTCATCACATGAATTAGTTATTGAAAACCAAATTTAAGAGGAATTGCCTTGGGAATATGGGCTATTCCAAACTTTCCAAAGGGAAACTGTTTTCTGAGTATCAAATGTTTACATGAGACAGCTAAGATCCAAGATGAAATAAATTGAGTCAATATAGTTTAATCTGTAACTTGACTTAGTTTACTACTACAGAATCTGTTTAACTAGGTTTGTTTCCTTAGGAGATGTATGACGTTTAATAACATGAAAGGAAACATAGGACTGTGAATTAAAAAAAAAACAACAAACTTTTTGTGATATTTATGTCCATATATGTTCTTTCAATATCTGATAAATCTCCTTGTATTATATAGGGCATTTGTTTCCTGGTACAAGTTCAAGTCTCCTGACTTATAGTCCCTGATATATACCCAATTTGATCCCTTTGATTGTGAATTGCTACCAATCTGGTCACTATCACTTCTTAAAATAATTCTATCATTGACCTCCTTACTATTCTTTATCCTGCATCTATCTTATTTTACATAGCTGTTTGCATGTCATTTCCCCCATTAGACTGAGCTTATTGAGAATAAAAACTGTCTTTTGCCTTTCCTTATATCCTCAGTGTTTATAACACAGTACCTGGCACATAGTAGATGCTTAGGATAAATGCTTAGTGACTAAAAAAAAAAGTCTGCCTTCAAGAACCTTAATCTAAAGAGGGTGAGAACAAGAATATCAAGGCAGTGAAGCCGGGAACCAATAGGATCTTTTTTTGCAAGGTAATTGGGGTTAAGTCACTTGTCCAGAGTCACATAGCTAATAAGTATTACATGTCTAAGTAACGGGGGTCCTCAAACTACAGCCCATGGGCCAGATGGGGCAGCTGAGGACGATTATCCCCCTCACCCAGGGCTATGAAGTTTCTTCATTTAAAGGCCCACAAAACAAAGTTTTTGTTTTTACTATAGTCCGGCCTTCCAACAGTCTGAGGGACAGTGAACTGGCCCCCTATTTAAAAAGTTTGAGGACCCCTGGTAAGACACAGATTTGAACTCAGATCCTCCTGACTTCAGGAGGGCCAGTGCGTTATCCACTATGCCATGGAGCTGCCCCTGAACCGATGTCATTCACAGTAGGACTCAAACCAGATTATGCACTCCAATTCACTCCAAGCCATCCTCCATTAAGCTATCATAATGCTTTTCCTAAAGCACAGGTCCAATAATGTTACCTATCTACTCAATAAGCTCTAGTGACTCCCTATTGCTTTCATGATCAAAAATAAAATGTTCTGTTTGGCATTCAAAACCATAACTTAACACAATACTACCTTTTTAGTCTTTTTACACCTTGCTTCCTCACAGATACTCTTTTCATTCAATGACACTGACTTCCTGGAAGTTCCACAGCACCATCTCCCACCATCTCCCACCATCTTGCAGCACCAGGCATTTTCTTTAACTGGCCTCCATTCTTGGAACTTCCCTTCTCTACTTATACTACTGACCTTCCTGGTTTTCTTTAAGTTTCAGCTAAAATTCCTTCTTTTATTGGAAGTCTTCCCCAAGCCCTTTTAATTCTAATGCCTTCACCCTGTTAATTATTTCCTATTTATTCTGCATATAGCTCATCTATATATATAGCATTACCCTCTGACTCATTCTAAATATATATATATATATATATATATATATATATATTTGTTTGAATGTTGTCTCCCCCATTAATTCATAAACTCCTTGAAAGCATGGGCTATCTTTTGTCTCTTTTTGTTAGCACAATAACTGACACATAGTACATACTTAACAAATATTTCTTGACGGATTGAAACTAACTCAATGGTGTCTCCACTGCTGCATAGTCTCATCCTATATCAGAGGACCTGATATGATAGAAAAATTAAGAGGTTAGTTTGATATTGACAATGTAGTGTACAGTATTATTTATGCTGAAGGAATGCATTACTTATTTTACTTTATAAATCCAGGATTTCATTTGCTTTCATTCTAAACAGGACAGAGCTGTCCCATGAGCAAAAATCCAAAAGAAGTACAGTTTAGAATGAGTCAGAGGGTAATGCTAGAATCTGGAAACAAGATGGAAAAAAAAAACTAATATCATCCCTACTATCATTTTTTGGCTATTACATGGCACCAAAAGTTGTGTTTTAAAATATCTTTTTAAAAATACTAAATGTAGCAAAATACTATACAATATAATATTCTTCAATCCCTTAGATAGTGACAAAAGATTGATGTGTGTGCACACACATATATACACACATACAAACATATATATACAATATAAAATATTCTTCAATATTTTGACCACCAAAAGACTGTTATATATATTCTTGAATTTCACTTTTAACCATGAATTGGAAATGAAAGACCACTATAATCTTCAATGGTAACACATTGGTCAAGAAACATTTATTAATAAATTACTATGAGACAGATCCTGTTCTAGGTGCTGACAAGTCAAAAACAATAATGCAACATTCCCTGTCCTCTAGGAAAGTACATCCTACTGGTTGAGACAACTTATACAAAGTGGTATAAAGAAATGGAATGATATTAATTTGACAGTTCTAACAATTGGAGGTATAAGAAAAGGTTTCTTGGAGGTCATGGATTTTGAGTTGAGCTTTGAAATAATGAGGGTTTATAAGAGGCAGATATGAGAAGAGAATGCATTACAATTTTAGAGCACAGACTATGCAAGAACATGTAGACGATAAGTCATATGTGAAAAAAAGTAAAATTTGTCTCATCTGTATATGAAAAGACATAATATATAATAAGTCTAGAAAATTAAGTTTGAATGAAGGTATGAAAGGCTTTAAATACCAAACAGAGGAGTTAGGATTTGATCTTAGAGATGCTAGGGAGCCATTAGAATTTATTGAACAGCACATCAACAGGGTCAGATATAAGTCTTATGAATAACTTTTTTGTAGCAAAGTGGATGGTGGATTGGAGAGGGGAGAGACTTCAGTCAGGAAGAACAATTAAGCTGTTGCAGTATTGCAAGAGAGAAGCGATAAGACTGTGAATAGAGAGAAGGGAATTGATAAAGGAAATATTTGAGATAATAATAACATGACTTAGCAACTGATTAAATATGGGAGCTTTGGGAGAGTATAATGGAATAACTATAAAACGGAAAGGGCATTTAAGTTCTTACACATAAAGGAGAGTTAGAAAGGAGTGGGAGGCGGGGTTGGTTTAAAGCTAGGGGCCCCCATACCATTCAAAATAACTACAAAATACACAAAATATTTGGAGATCAATCTATTGAAGCATATAAAATATGTGCATAGGATCAATTTAAAAGAATTCTTTAAAGAAATAAAGAACAACTTAAATACCTAAAGGAATATTCAGTGAGCACAAGTAGGCTCTGCCATTGTAATAAAATGATAATCTTGCCAAAGTTGATTTACGGTTTTAATGCTATATCAACAAAACTATCAAAGGGATTTTATATCAAACTCTATAAAATAATTATAGTTATTTCAGTAGAAATTTCTGAATTTCAGTAGAAACCAGACTAAGAGTAATTGACAGGCCTCACACCCATCTGTGAATTGGGGGGTATCTCCCCCAAACATGTGAAAACTTCCCCTGACAGAATAGGTGGATGTGAATAATTTGTTCCAATGGGCCATGAAGGTGCCTGAAGCAGGCACTGTGGAGCACTTAGAGCAGTGGTTCTCAAAGTATGATCCAAAGCAGCCTGGGAATCTCTGAAATCCTTTCAGAGAGTCTACAGATTCATAATTAGTTTTTATTTTTAATGTGATCAATATCTATAACCATAACCCACATAAACAAAAACTCTTTGGACAGATCCTCAATCATTTTTAATAGGATAAAGATATTGAGACCAAAAGTTTGAGAACCACTGACTTAGAGCTTAGTAAGACATCTAAAACACCCAAATCAATCACTTGGGCTATCACCAGTCACCCTAGACTACTATCTTGCCACTGGATTCTGATGACTCTGGAAGATAGAAAGGATGACACTTTGTGTACTTTGATGCACTTTATGCAACTCTGCCTCACTTAAATCCAATTTATTCATGAGTCAAAAGACATTAGCAGCCCCCCCTTTTTAAAAATTAATTAATTTTTAATTTACATTGCTTTATGAATCATGTTGGGAGAGAAAAATCAGAGCAAAAGGGAAAAACCATGGGAGAAATTAAAAAAAAAACAGAAAAAAAGAAGGGAACATAGCATGTGCCGATTTACATTCAGTTTCCTTAGTTCTTTCTCTGGTTGCAGAGGGCATTTTCTGTCCAAAGTCTATTGGGATTACCTTGGATCACTGAACCACTGAGAAGAACCGAGTCTTTCATAGATGATCATTGCACATTCTCCTGAGCAGCCTTTTAAAATTACCAAACTGCTCTCCCCATTGCTGCTTCAGTCCAGTGAGAAAATGACCCTATACCCTGGACCACTTGATTATCCTCAACCTGATTTAGCTGGTTTTCCAGAGACAGTTTTACTGGATGTGGCTGATATGCATACAACACTCTTCCAAGTCACAGGTGAAAACTGGGTGACAGGTAGACACCAAAAGCAGAGAAGCAGCCCTGAAAAGGACTCAGCAATCCACACACCAGAGGTGTTACCCCCTCCTGAACACTCTTATATATCCCATATGAAATGGTCTATAGTATTTTGGAAAAGCAATTTGGAATTAGACAAATAAATGGCTCAAATTTCTATACCCTTTGACTCTTGAGATTCTACTCCTAGGCTTATATCCTAAGGAGGCCAATGATAAGAATAAAGTCTTCACACAGATTAAAATATTTATGGCAGCATTTTTGGTGGGAGCAAAAACCTAAAAACAACGTTCACCAATTTGGGAAGAGCTAAGCAAATCATGATACTATATGGATGTAAGTGTTACTCTGCCGTAGGAAACAGTGAATATGATGAAGAAAGAGAATTGTAGATAGACTCATGTGAACTAATACTAGATGAAGTAAGTAGAGTTCAGAATTACAATGTAACTGGGAAAGATCAACTACCACGGAAACAATGGAAAGTGAAAAATTCAGACTTACAAAGAGCTAGTATGGCACTGAGAAGAGGGATGAGCAGAATTTCTGCCTACATCTCTTTGCAGATTCCCTGGTGAGAAACAATGCATCTATTTTCAAGTTTTTTCAATATATGGATCACATTTGATGATTTTTTTTTCTTTATAAAGTGTTTGTTTTATGGATACAGCTCTCTGTATCCTTAAAATGCCCTTTACATTTGAACCATCTGCTGGGTGAGACTCATAGAAAGATTAGGAGGAGGATAGAGGAAATAGCTCTGAGAGGAATCCTTCTTTTGTTGGGGGCTGTCTTAGTTTCAATGACTCTGTTACCCAGGACCAAACCTATTCTAGCCAGTAAAATTATTATCCTTCAGTTAAAAAGGATCTAGGAATTTCCTCACCCTCCGTGCCTGTCAGCGTCCCTCCTAAATGTGGATCCTAGAAGTGAGCACGGCATTCTAGGCGTGGTCTGGCCAGGACTACAGGGGTTTACGTCTATTCCGGGCATGGTTATTTTCTCCAGCCCTGGGATTTCACTGGTGGGAGGGGGCCCTCCAGCTTGGAGAGTCCAGCTGCTCATGTCAATCAGCCAGGAAGTAGGGAGTTGCCTGGGACACAGAGGGGTCAAATGATTTACTCACGGTGACAAGACCAAGCAGGTAGGTAGGACATGGAACCAAGTCTCCCTGACTCCAAGACTGGACCTCTATTGTACCCCGGACTCCATCGTGTGCTTGCATTAATGCAACCTGAAACCACCCCAGCTAAGTCATCTACATGGCTAGGCATAGAACACTACATAAACAGACACAAGTCCAACATACAGACACACACACACACACACACACACACACACACACACACCTCCTCCCATCCCAAAAAGGTAGGGAAAAGAGGGGTCAGAAACCCACTCCCTAATCTTCGCTGTGCCTATGACTGCCCCTTTCCCAATCCCAGTTACTCCCTCAACAAGAACTCCTTTAAGCAGTCACTGATACAGGCCATGTGCTACAGCCACAAAGCATCACCCATATCAGATTAAAATGTCATTGGGAAATGTTTTACCAAGTCAATTAAAATACAGTACAGGATAGATGTTAATTTATTGTTTTGTAAATAGATCAACAGCCCACAGGGCCACTTATCTGAGTGTGATTCCACTTGACCTAAGCGGGTCCAATCAGAAATCTGGTGCCAGGCTATTGGAAACACTAGAGAGATTTAAGTCATCTATAGAAATAAGAGAGTGAGTACAGTGGAAGACACATGTGATATAGTGGAAAGCACACTGGATTCAGAAGCTTTGGGTTCAAATTATGAGGTCATCCACTTACATCCAAGATGTGAGATCTTGGCTAAATCATTTCTCTACCCTGGGCCTCAGTTTTCTCAACTGTAACCAGACAATGGACTAAAAGATGCAGGGCCTTACTGATTGCGAGACTGTGGAAAGATCATTTCATCTTTTTAAGCCTCATTAACACCTACTACTTGGGAGGCCAGACTTGCATCGCTCCCTTCCCTTTACTGGCCATACATAAGCAAAATGACCTGTAATCAGTAATGTCTACTGGCTATCTTTGTGAAACTCTTGATGTGGACCTTTAGATTTGATTACCTAGTGCCCATGTTCTCATTGGCTCTCCACTTTAAAGAAACATAGCATTTATATAGCACCTACTGTGTGCCAGACATTATGTAAATTACTTTACAAATACGAGAAAACTGAAGCAATCAGGTTAAGTGACTTGTCCAGAGTCATAAGACAACTAAGTGCCTAAGGCTGTATTTGAACTCTGGTCTTCTTGACTTCATGCCCCATGTACTGACTAGCTGCCCCATAAAAGCAAACAACCCAAAAGGTCTGGTTTGCTGCCCTCCTTCACTCTATCTCTTATCACTTCAAGATAGAGTGAAAACTGAATTTGGGGAAATTCTCTAAGCAGCTGAGCCTCTTCCCCAGGAGGATTCCCAGGAATGCCCCATTCCTGGGTACAAGAGGGGGAAAGAACCCTAAGGCAGTAGTCTGCTCTCTATTTCCTAGAAAAAGCTTGGATAAGAAATAAGATTTATCCTGAACAAAGCTTCTTAAACTGTGGGTTGTGACCCCATATAGGGTTACATAATTGAATTTAGGGGTCCCTGAAATTATGATTTATTATTAGCAAATTTTAGTTTGCACACCTCTTTTACATACCTATATACCTGGGGTGGTGTAAAAATTTCTTGAGTCAAAAGGGGTTGTCAATGAAAAAAAGTTTAAGATGTCTTCATTTAGAGACCCTTACCAGGAGGAGAGAGAACATGGAGAGATTCTGAGGCAGACAAATGAGAGTGCTGGAAGAGAAGAGAGAAGTGCTAGGAGACAAAGGCTGTCTTCCTCAGTCTGGACTCTTCTCTCCTGGCTCCTTACCTCTTACTTCCTACCTCCAGAGTCCTAAATACTTTCTTATACACATACACACATATCATGATGCTCTATAAAATATTTGGGAGTTTATCTACCAAGATTTATCTATAGATTATATGAATCTAACAATAAAATACTCTTTTCATAAATAAAGACATGTCTGTATAATCTGATAAACTTTAATTGTCTATGATTAGGTTGAGCCAATATAATAAAAATTACAATACCATCTAAGTTAATTTACTTACCTAGAATTGTACCAATCAAGAACTATTTTATAGAGCTAGAAAAAATAATAATGAAATTCAGATAAACAAAAGATCAAGCATCTTAAGGGTAATAAATGAAAAAAAAATTGGAAAGAGGGAAATCAGGAATATCACATCTCAAACTGTACTACAAAATAGTAATCATTAAAATCAATAGAACATATTAGATACATTACATATAGAAGCAAACAATCAATCACACAGTGTTTAATAAACCTGAAGATCCCAGTTAGTGGAGGAAGGATTCACTACTTGACAAAAACTGCTGAGAAAACTAGATAGCAGTCCGACAAAAATAGGTTTGGACCTTAGACCATATACCAAAATAAGCTCCAAATGGATATGTTCCATAAATATAAAAAGTTCCATCTTAAATAAATTGGGAAAGCAAGGAAGAAATTACCTTTCAGATCCATGGATAGGGGAAGACTTCATAACTAAAAAATAATAAGACCCAAAGATATAACATGGATAATTTTATAATATAAAACCAAACAATTTTTGCACAAACAAATCTAATATAGTTAAAATTAGAAAGGAAACGACTAGACAAAATATTTCTTGCAGCGAATTTCACTGAAAAAGATCTCACATCCAGCATATATATAAAGAACTGATACAAATTGATAACAGCAAGAGCCATTTCCCAATAGCTATTTGGTTAAAGGATAAAAATGGGCAGTTTTTAGGGTAAGAAATTAAAAATATCAATATCAATAAATAAATCAATAAAAATATCAATTAAAAATGTCTTAAATTCTTAATCATTAGAGAAATGCAAATTAAAACAACTTGAAGTTTCACCCTATCCCCATCAGACTGGAAAATGTGACAAGAGAGGAAAAAGTTGAAGGAACTGTGGAAAAGAGGCCCACTTTGGTGGAGATGCAAATTGGAACAGCCATTCTGGAAGGCAATTTAGAATTATTCCTTTTCAAATTATTAAACTGTGACCCAACTATGTCAGTACTAGGTAAATACTCCAAAGAGACCAAGGACACTAGAAAAGGACTTATGTGTACAAAAACATTTATTACAGCTTATTTCATAATAACAAAGAATTGGAAACTAAGGGGATGTTCTATTGGGGAATGGCTAAACAATATTACGTGAATGTAATGAAATATTATTGTCCATTAGACATTAGTCATTAGAAATTACTAAATGGGCAGTTTCAGAGGAAAAAGGAAAGACTCCTATGAATTGATGCAGAACAAAGTGAATGGAACCAGGAGAACAGTATATATACAATGACAGCAATTGTATGAGAGAAAATGAGAGAAAAACTTTAAAAGACTTTAAAACTGGTCAAAGCAATGAAAAACCACAAGATAAGTCATCTTCAGAAGACTGAACATGAAACAAACTACTCACCTCCTGCTAGAGACATGATGAAGTTAAACTGCAGAGAGAGAGAGAGAGAGAGAGAGAGAGAGAGAGAGAGAGAGAGACATAAATTTCTAGGCATGGTAAATATTGAAATTTGTTTTGCTGAAATATGCATGCTCATGGTGAGCGTTTTTTGTTGTTATTCAATATGGTGGTGAGGATGTAACATGAAGGGGAAATTATAAATGCATGTAAAATTAATTTTATTTTTTTAATTGTTGAAAAAAAGTATCAAGGCAAATCCAAGGAAATCCAAGGAAAGTGCTCTAGTGTTTGGGTGGATGGCTCCATCCACATTTGGACTCTAATTAGTAGGCTCTGAGTGGGAAGGAGCAACAATGGTTGCCTTTAGTATTCTTCTTCAGCTAAAGGAAGCAGGTTGTTCAGAGCTGGCCAGAATCATTTTTGGAGGCCCCGCCATGGCTTAAGAAAGGACTGATGGGAAAAATTGTTCCTATCCTATGTGGGGAACAACCCCATGCCCTCTAAGGAGAACTCATTCTCTTATTCTGCCATGAAATTGAAGACTTGGTCCCTGCATCCCCTGGAACCTTTAAGTCACTGGGTTGTAGTATTATCCATTGTTGCCAAAGGCTGCCATAGGAGGGTGACCCTTAGTCAGAGGCTCCTTTTGAAATTAACAGTGCAGATGCCTTCAAAGACCTTTCTTGCCTCTGACCCATTTTCCCCTGTCCCCAGGTAATCTGGAAACTTCAGTATTTGAAAATCCATTCCCACCTCCACTAGCAAACATCAACTTCCCAGATAAGCAAATAGGCTCCCAAGACTCAAAACACAAGCAGTTTTATTTAGAAGTGAATGAACAAATGAATAAATGAATGAATTAATAAATGAAATGAATGAACGAATGACTAAACAAATAAGTATATAAAGAAATGAACAAACAAATAAATGAGCATTTGCTAAATGCTTACTATGTGCCAAGAACCACGCTCAAGTTGCAGTTATAATTAGTCAGTGCTCTCAAGGAGTTCCCCCTCTAACTGGAGATGACAATGCACACAGGAACCCACAGGATTGGATGGAAAGGCCAGAGCTACTAAGAGTGCCAATGGTAGAGCAAATGTCAAGGCCCTCTAGAAGGTACCAGGGAGCCTTCTCTGCAGGTTGGGGTCTGTAGGGAATGCCTCCATCACCCCCATGATCAAAAAAGGTCTCCCCCTTCTAATAGGCATAAGGATCAGAATGGAGCAGGGATTTGGGACTCCCTCCATTAGGACTGGGGCATGGGACAACTGGCAGAAAGGTCACCTTGCTGGGCACCAGCTGCCATACAGGGCACACAAATGAACAGTAATCACTAGTCAGCTCTTTCCCTCCTTCCTCCTTCTTCCCAGCTCTCCCCGACAACGAATTCTCCAGTCTCCATGGTTTATAGCACTGTCCTAGGTAGGGCTCTGGAAGGTGAGCTTCCCAACATTGGTCCTCCCATGCACAGCCTGTGTCAGTGAAGGGCGGCTTCCTTCCTGAGCCTCTGACCAGGTGACATCAGTCACCCACCCCCTCCTTCCACCACTGCACCTGGTCACCAACCTCTGCAATATTTCCTGAAGGTCTCTTCAACTCTCAGAAGTAATAATTATGCCACTGCTGTTCCTGTTTACTCTCCACTACTGCTCTGCATCCTTCTTCACTTCTTCTCTGCTTTTAGTAGGTAGTTTCCACCATGGGGAAGACAAGACAATAATTATGCAATCAGACCAAGCCACCCATGCACGAGTTTGGGGGGGGGGAACTGCCAGGCAGACCTAGAGGCCAGAGGGGGCACAGACAAACTAGCCCAGGACCAGAGCCTTTATTTCAGGCTTCCATCCTCTTATGCCAGGCACCCAGGACAGAACAGAGACCATCATCCCTGCTCCCCCCACAGCTGACACTCCCTCTCCTCTAACAACCGACCCACAGGGAAGAACTCCTCACTGTACTCGCACCCTTTTGTCCATGATTCCTGCAGCCTTAGTCCTTCCTCAGGTCTAGGGGATCTATCCCCCCTTGCACCTCCCAAGCAGCCTCCAACTCCTTGGAGGCTCACTGTGATTCTTGGCCTCCTCTCTCCCAGCCCCCGGACTCTGAGTCTCCTGATCACATCAGCATTTCCCACTGGGTCCAGAGGTTGAGTCTGAGCACCCTACTCTCTCCCCTCCATCCAGGGCCGCTGAGCTGGATGATTCCAATTACCCAGGGTTGCTTCCTGAAACATGTAGATAAACTGGGGAGGAGGAAGGGGGATGGAGAAGGCCCTTCCTGGCAAAAGGACAGGAGTCCCAGGCAGAAAGAAGTACTTGTGGACCCTAAAAGCACAGAGTTACTAGCCTTTGGAGGGACCAGAACATGAGACAAAAGAAGATCAGAAATGGATGGGACATTGTAGAGTATCTGGTCCCATCACTTATTTAGCAGGTATTGAAACTGAGGCAGAGAAGGGAATCCATTTTGCAGGAGAAAAAAGAGGGGGGTGGGTGGGCCTGAGTCATGTTGTGGGGAAATAGCAGTACATATTACTTCTATCGCATAGCTTGTGGGTATTAACAAATTGAAAGCAAAGACATGAGATCATGACAGTGACCCTGATCTTAGTTCCTTAAAGTAGGAACCCCCTTGGTGTTCTCTTACCCAATAGAGTCAATGAGACTCCTTGGTACTAACTCTGCTTTTGAGTTTGTTCATCTTGTTTTATTCTTTCTATACCCAAGAACCAAAGTTTCCCAAATAGGAACCTGTGGCCTGATTCCCAAGGGGTATGTGATCAATCCCTAGCCCTCCACACAATAGCCAATCATGTGCACTGTCTCCAACAAAACCATTCCCATCCAATACACCTGGACTCCCCAACTCCATTCCTCTCTCTGTGCTGCATAAGTTCCTCCCAATCTTTCCCTTTTGAGCCAGGTAGCAGTTGTGCGAGTACCATTGGGAAAATCCTCTCCTTCTCTCATTCGGGCCTCCTTTTCTCTACCCACAAAGCATCTGATAACCTGTCCGGTGTCGGCCTACCTCTACCTTTTGCCTGGAATATTGCTGTAACTTTCTGGTTGGTCTCCCTGCCTCCATTCTTTTCCCACAGCTGCCGATGGGACTTTCCTTTGCTTAGATCTGACCAAGTCACTTCTTTCCTCATTAAACTCCAATAACTCCCTAGTCATAGTAGGATCAAATAACTTTGATCTTTATCTCATGTTAATAGAGAATCCTTTCTATTTTTGTGTAAGCTTTATAATGAACACAATTAATATGTGTATATAATTTATAAATAAGAGAACACACAAATATATGAAGGGAGCTATGAACACAATATGTGAATATAATTTATAAATAAGAGAACACACACACACACAGATATATGAAAGGAGCTATCAAAAAAGGTTTTAGAGACCCCTGCCCTAGAATCTTGAATAGTCAAGAAAATGCTTTTTGGTAATGCCCCCAATACATTTCACTCATGACTGGGCTTTGGACCAGACTAGGACTCTTGTGGGGCTTCTTCCTCACCAGCCAGCCCTGACCTTGGAATGAGTCAGTCTTGTTTCTTTCTCCTCCTGCCTCACCTCTGCCCAGTAAAGAAGAAACTGGACAGATAAGCTGACAGAGACTAGGAAATTTCCTGTTAATTATGGACCTGGCGACAACTAAGACGAATTTAGTACCTATCTATATCTGACTATTCAAATATTTTCCTCAATGTTCTCATCTGCAGGAAAATGAATTTGCTCATTAGAATTCCCTTTTTACCCATAATCACTACGTCCAATTGTGACATATAGATGGGAAGAGAGGTATTCTATCTATCAATAGAGCATTAATTGAATGGTTGCTACTAATCCGGTATCATGGTATGTTCTGGGGATAGAAAGAAAGGCAAAAACATTCCCTACCCTCGGAGTTCATATTCTGATTGAAGAGATAAAATGCAAATAATCAAGTATTTAGGATTCCTATAATGTAAATTGGAAATAACCTCAGAAAGTAAGCCCAGTCCATATGGAAGACTGAGAAAACGGCTTCTTGAAGGTGACATTTCAACAGGGACTTGAAAGAAAGCTGAGAAGCCAGGAGACCAAGGTAAGGAGTGAAAACATTTCAAATGTAAGGGAGAAAGCCAGTGAAAATGAAGGGAATTGTGAGATGGAGTGTCTTGTGCGAGCAACAGCAAGGACAGTTTCACTGAATAATACAACACATGGAAGGGAATAAAATGCAAGTAGAAAGAGAAGGAGAAGTTCGGTTGTGCAGGGCTTTAAAAAACTAAACTGAAAACATTATAGTTTTTATTGGAGGTAATAGATTTTCCTGAAGATTATTTAGTACATTGTGAGTCATGAGTTTTAGGAAGGTCACTTAAGTAGTTGAATAAAGGATGGATTAGAATGGTAATAGACTTGAGATAGAAAGATTAACCAAAAGGCTATGTCAATAGTCCAGGATCGAGGTCACATAGACCTACACTAGGGTGCTATTTGTGTCAGAGAAAAGAAGAGGGTATATGAGTCGTTGCCAAGATGGAATAAATAGGACTTGGCAACACATTGAATAGGGGAGGAGGATGGTAAGAGAGAATAAGGAATCAAAGATAATACTTACCTTTGGAGTCTGGGTGCCCAGAAAGATGGTGATACACTTGATACTGATACAGTAGTTGTTAAGGGGGTAGAGTTTTGTGTGAAAGATAGTGAATTCAATTACAGACATGAGATTTTAAATGTCTTCAATTTAGGAGAGAGGTCGGGGCTGGAGAAATACATCTGAGAATCATCTTCATCGACATGATAATACAATCCATGGGAGCTGATAAGATACTCAAGAAAAATAATATAGAAGGTAAAACAAAAGGGTGAAAGTCAGAGCCTTGAGGGGCACCCATAGGTGTGAATTGGATGAAGATCCAACAAAGGATTAAACAGACACGTAGGAAAAGAACCAGGAGAGTATCATAAAAATCTAGAGAAAAGAGATGATTGAGCAGAAGCAAGTGATCAACATTGTCGAAGGCTTCAGAGAGGGCAAGGAGGATAAGGACTTTTAAAAAGCCATTCAATTTGGCAATGAAGAAATAACCTGTAACTTTGGAGAGAAAAGTTTTAGTTGAATGGTGAGGTCGGATCCAGTCTGCACATTATTAAGAAATTGAGAATAAAAGGAAGAGGAAGCACAGATTTTAGAGGGTTTTTCAGGGAGTTTAGTCATATAAAGGATGCTAGCTGGGGGTGATGGATGAATGAAATGATGCCAGTTTTATGAGGAGAGGGGTTATGTGAGCATGTTTGTGGATAGCAGAGACACAGCCAGTACATAGGAAGAGCCTGAAGTTTAGGGAGAGTGAGGATGACAGAAGGAGCAGTCTAATAAGGAAGATATGGGAGTATGTGATCATTTGGACATTTGGCTTGGCAAGGAGAAAAGTCATCTCTTAATGTGAGATATGGATGAAGGAGTTAGGGGAAGGATGCATCTGAATAGTGTGAGCTGAGAGGGAAGGGAGAAGAAGAAGCTCTTCATGAATGGCTTCAATTTTTTTCAGCAAAAAATGAGGCAAAATTTTCTGCTAAGAGGGTTTTGAAATGGGGCATCATGAGAGATTTAGAAAGGTTTGGCAAAGCCATGGGAGGATGAATGAAAAGGTTTGGAAATCCACAATGCTTGAATTGATTAAGAAGTGGTTACAAGGACTGCCCGGCTATAGGGAGGGCCCAGTTGAGATTATATAACATAAATTTGTAGTGTAGCTAGTGAACACTGATTTTCTTCGTCTTTGTTCAGCAGCACAAGAAGGCAGTGGATGGTGGGAGGAATTCAACTTGAGGTTTACAGGGCACGATTAATAACAAATAACAAATAAGGGGAAATGACACATTGCCAGATAAGAGAGTTAAATCAGTTCACTCACCAAGTGATCAAGATGCTCAAGGGAAACACTGTAACAGCCAGTGCAAGGGTGATGATCTGAGAAGGAACTAAGAGGTGGAGGGCTGGAAAGTCACAATGAAGACAAAGAATAATGTTAGAGGTCATCTAGCTGAGGAGAACACAGAATAATAAAAAAGATATGGTCAAATAAGAGGATTTCAGAAGTCATGAACACAAAACAGTTGGGGGTCACCGTCTCTAGGTGACATGGGGTGTAGGAATAGGTCATGGGAGATGGATAAATTGAAGGACTGGGAAGTTTGAAAAGTTGTTTGAAAGAGTATTGATATATATGTTAAAGTTCCCTGGTGTGCGTGTGTGTGTGTGTGTGTGTGTGTGTTTGTGTATGTGAGAGGGATTTTGTGGGAGAAGACAGAGGGTTAGGGAGAGGTCCCAAATATAGATCTGGTGGAGTCTGAATGCAGATCAAAGCTTTATTCTTTTGGTCTCTATTTTCTTTCACAACATGATGAAAAGAAATATGTTTTACACAACTATCCACCTATGACCTATAGCAAATTGTTTCTTTTCACAATGAGGGGGGAGAAAAGAAAAGAATGGAGAAAATCCAGAACCCAAAATTTGGAAAAATGAATGGTAAACATGGATTTACATGTAATTGGAGAAAAATAAAATACTAACTATATTCAAAACAATAATAAGAACAAGGGATTGCTGGAGATGTATGGAGTTTCTTCTCTCCATGCCTTCTCCATCTGTCCATCTTCTTCCTAGGACTGACCACCTCCTTCCTAGACTGTCTTTTGATTTTTAATGTTTTTGATGACATTTTTTGGTGTTTATTCTTGTATAGGTAGCATTTTCCACTGGGGATGGGGCCCTCTTTTACATGTTTTCCTGAAAGTACATCCCCTGTGGAGAACCTCGAGAAAGAAATCTTTATCCCTCCCTACTCCACTCATGGACAACTGAATAAAGACCTAGGCATCCCAGTGCTGGCATGCTTTTAACTGTTTACCCGCCTGCTTGCCTTTCTCTTTCTTTCTGGGTCCCTCTCAACACATCCCTTTCCCCACTTTTCCCTGCTTTGAGACTGGGTGGGATCTAAGGTCTGGGCATCTTGCTAAGGTGTTACTGCCATAAATGGCTTAAAGTTGTATGGCTGTCACCTTTGCTGAGTCCAAAGGGACCCAAAAGAGATAACTCTCTTCAAAGTGAGACACTCTTCTACAGCCAGGATTTCTGATAAAGGTCTCATTTCTAAAATATATAAAGAACTGTGTCAAATTTATAAGAATTCATGTCATTCCCCAATTGATAAATGGTCAAAGGATATGAACAATTTTCAGATGATAAAATTAAAGCCATTTATATGAAAAAGTGCTCAGAATCATTGTTGATTAGAGAAATGCAAATTAAACCAACTCTGAGGTATTAGCTAACACCTCTCAGATTGGCAAAGATGACAGGAAAGGGTAATGATAAATGCTGGACAGGATGTGGGAAAACGGGGACACTAATGAACACATTGTTGGTGAAGCTGTGAAATGATCCAACCATTCTGGAGGGCAATCTGGAATTATGTTCAAAGGGCCATCAAACTGAGCATGCCCTTTGCTCAGAAGTGCCATTATTGGGTCTGTATCCCAAGGAAATCATAAAGGAGGGAAAAGGACCCACATGTGCAAAAATGTTTGTAGCAGCTGTTTTTGTGGTAGGAAAGAATGGGAAAAGGAGTGGAGGCCCATCCATTGGGGAATGGCTGAACAAGTGGTGGTACATGAAGGAAATGAAATACTGAAGCTGAGTGAACCAAGCAGAACCAGGAATACATTGTGCACAATAACAGCTAGAATGATCAGCTATGGAAGGCTTGGTTCTTCTCAGTGGTTCAGCGATCCAAAGGAATCCCAATAGACTTTGGACAGAAAATGCCCTCGGCAACCAGACAAAGAACTAAGGAGACTGAATGTAAATCCTCACATGATATGTCCACTTCTTTTTTCTGTTTTGTTTTGTTTTTTTTCTCTCTCCCATGGTTTTTCCTGTTTGCTCTGATTTTTCTCTCTCAACATAATTCATAAAACAATGTGTATTAAAAATAAAAAAACTAACACAAAGGAGAATATGTTCCCCCTCAGGGAAGAAAACTTGCCAAGATTGCTGATAAGATGCCACCCTGACTCCCTGAAGCAGAATTGGCCCTGGAGACCAGCTGGTTGAAGACTCCAGAAGGAGATCCCCTTCTCTTTTGTCCTAGGGAAGGAAGAGATTAGGAAGCAAGGAACTTGAAAGGACTCACAGAATAGTCTTATACACACACACCACAGATATTGTGAACATTACTACCCAAAGCAGGGATTGCCCCCACCTAACATTTGACCAATGATCCTTTAACTTAGCAGTGTAAGTTTTGCCAAGGGGATATCTGGCACCACTAAGACAGGTTGCTGTAAAAAGGGTATCCCTGGCTTTCTCCCATATGTGATTCTCCATTTAAAATAGTCTTTAACCTGCTTTTCATTTGCATCCTGAGCTGAAAGGTCAAGCTTAGATCCAGGTAGTAGCATAGAGTGGGGTATATTGGGCTGGATCAGAACTGACAGGAGCAAAGCTGGAAAAGGCTTTTCCCTTTCAGTATAAAAATGAAGAATAAGATTCATGGGTCCCTTTTAAGGAAAGGGTTTGGCTCCTCTGCTGAGAATAGGTTAAGTAATCTTGTTTTGATGGTGGGTTGGACCTTCATAAGCCCTCTCCTCCCAGCTGGCGTCCTTATTCTGAGGTACATTAGATGCCCCTTTCCTGCCATCTGCTCCCAATGCCTGGAAGTGGGGACACAAAATGGAGTTCTCACAGAAATCTGAGTTAAAGGTTTTCTCTCAGTGGAAGAGAACAGGAATCCCCCAGCCCTGTCCCGGACAAATGACTGAAGTTCCCGAGTCAGAGAAGCCCATCTCTCTCTGCAGGACAGGGGGAAGAGGAAGGACCCTTTCATTTCTGTTTTCAGGCAGATTCCCCCCAAGGGCCTGACCAAAGGAATCACTTAAAGAGAGGTCCCCTCCCCAGCATTTTCCTGCCATCCTTGGCGTGACCAGTAGTTTGGTGCTGAGACCCCTTTTCTCCTCCCCAAGTTTCTGCTGGGCCATAGGGGAAGCCTTCTTGGGCTCTGGCCCCGGCCCCAAGGAAGGAGCTGTCAGAGTCCAACTTTGGGCCAGCTGGGCCATCAGGGACAGGCTGGGAGAGTGGCCTGGACCAGACAGGTCCACGGCCACGTAAGGAGCTCAGAACCTTAGGCACGTAGCCCACGCCAGGCTCTCAGGCCTTTTCTTCCCTTGGGCAGTGGGTGACATTTCTGCTGGCATATAGGAAGGGGTCCTGCTGTTTGCCCTGGGAGCTCCCTACTTAGCCTGCTGGAACTCCCCATTGTCCCATCTAGGGCCGAGGGGTGGGACATGGATGTCACATGACATGCCCTAGGGGCAATCTATGGGGACCCCAGGGGACTTGGGCAAGGAGGCCAAACCAGAGGTGGAGGTGCCCAGGAAAAGGAGAGCCAAGAAGTGGAGACCACCCTGGGCCCAGGGGAGCCAAAGACTAGGCCCTTCCCCTCCCTCCTTCCACTTTTGTGTGGCAGGGAGCTCACCCCCTCCTTGTACAGGGGCCCAGGTTACAGGATCTCAGATGCAGAGATGGAAATTGAGGCAACCCTGAAAGGGGAAGGCACCTATCAAAAGGCCCAGCTGGGAAGTGGGGCTGGGCTGGGCTGGGGTGGCTTCAGACTGGGTCCCATCCTTTCTGCTCCAACGCTTCTCCCACTACCATGGCCCCTGACCTCACAAAGTCCTCCATGGAGCCACAGTTAGAAAGGACCCCAGAGCTTGGGAGACAGGAGCAAATGCCCCAACTGGGTCCTCCCTGGGGAACCTTTCTTGGGACCCCCATCCACTTTTACCCCCTGGAGAAATTAGAGCAATATACATTTAAGAATTAAAAGTGGTTTGTTTAAGGATTGCCATAACCAACTCCACTTGATCTGTATTGGCCATTTTGCTATGCACAACCTCAGCATGAACTGTGGGATCAATTTAAAACAATTGGTTTCCTTCTGTGTCTTCTTTCTTCCCATTTTTGCAACAAAAACTTAGTTGTTACAAAGAACTTTAACAGTCCAAGGACATCTGCCTCTCTTCTTTATCTTGTCCTCCTAGTGATGTATGGCTCCCTTTGATCTAATGTGAGTAGTTCTGCTAACAAGGCCACAATCCTCTATCTCACTTGCAACTAGTGATACACGTATCCAGATGCTCCATAACAAACAGCTGCCCACCCAACGAACAATATACGTGTATGTCTCCCTCCAACACAAATAGCTTTGTAGATAAAGAGACACACATTTCCATCAATTTCTGGTGCAGCGAGTCTCATGGTGAGGAATAAAACTATAATAGCCCTGTCCCATTGGCAATGGCTCATCAATGAATCCAAGGAGAGCTCCTGCGACCATATTGTCAGTCTTCCCTTGGTTGTGTTGTACTAGGAATATGACCTGATGGTGTGTGCTAGAACGGAGGGTCAGAGTGGGGGAACCTACTGCCTTCTGTTTGAGTGTCGAAAGTGAGAAGGAATCAGAATATTCTCATTATAACTAAAAGAGATCCCTTTTCCTTCTCCAAGGGAGCACCAAGGCCGCTGTAACTTCCCTAATGGGATGACAGCATTCCTCTAAATCTCCTAGGCATCCCCTTGAGCAGCTCACCCCCCCTGGGGCTGAGGTATCTCCTGGGGCCTTGGCCCCTTCAAACCTGGGAACTTGCAATTCTCCTTCCCTACTCTTCCCCCCCTCCTCTCGGGACTCTCTGGAGGTCCCTGCCTCAGACACTGGGCCAGGCTCACGCTGACAGGCTCTTTGGGACCAGCCCTGCCCCCCCCCTCCAACCCCTCTGCCCGCTCCCTGCCTGCCTGACCTGCCTGACTTCTGAGCCTGGGTCCTGGGGAGACCCGAACTGACAGAGAGCAGGGCCTTCCTTCCAGCACCCCCACGTCCCCTCCCAGGGCAGGTGCTGGCCAAGGTTTCCCGTCCATGGCCCCTCACCTGCATCTCCACCTGCAAAGAATAATATTGTAAAAGAATTTTCCTCTATTCAAAGGGCACAACGGTGCCTTTAGGATTCTCAAAGAATTGGGGTGAATAATCTGAGAAGAGCATTAAAATATACAATAATAGAAACAGAGGGGCCTTTGAACAGACAATAAATATCACAAGTGGACAGGCGGTGAGCACGGAGTATGTGGAATGTGAGACCTTGAAGCAACCTTGGAGTATAGAATAAGAGAGCTGGAAGGGTTGCTAGAGATAATCAAGGACAAACAGCCCATTTTCAAGATGAAGAGGCTGAAGCAAAAAGACAAAAAAGCAGCTTTTTGAGCAGTCACAGCCGCAAGTTACAATCCCAGGTCCTAATGACTGGTCTGAGGATCTTTGTGAAGGCCTTGGGGGTTAGACATCACTACCAGTTTCCTCTTCAAAAGGGCATGAGCAACTAGGGCCAGTGACTAAGGAGATATGTTCCCAGGAGCCCTTTCAGGTTAGACTGATCCCATTGATTCACTCTCTGTTATTTTTGTTTATCTTTCCTTCTTTCTTTATGTTTTTCTCATCTTTTCTCTAGCCGGCTGGTGATCCTAATGGGGCTCTGGTCCCCAAGTGGATATCCTAGAGGGACCCCAACATCTGATTGATGGTTTGACTGGGAGTATGGTATCTGGATGGTGGTCTTGGAGCAATCTATAATAGTCACTTTAGAGGTGATAAAAGAATCTGAACTCAGAAGGACATTAGTACTTCTTCCCCTCTGTCATATTCCCAAGGGTTATAGAACTCCCAAGTCAGGGTTGGTCTCCACCACTCAGATAGAGCTTACAAAGACCTACAATTAAGAGTTAAGCCTCCCCATGAAAACCACCAATCAAATTTCGGTCCCAGTTGAGCCCACTATTTGGGTTCTAGGGACCCCCTGAGACCACCAATAAGATGCTGGAGCCCCAGTTAAATCATTGGATTCCAGGGCCCACTAGGATGACCACTTGAATGCTAGCATGTTATCAAGATCACTGCTTGGTTATAAGATGGCAGGCCATCAATAAAGTATCAACCCCATAAAGAGACAACTAGCCACATCTCAGCCCTCCTATGTTGAGAGGATTCTAGCAAGATTAACTAGTGAATATCATTATATTTTCCCCAAATCCCATCCCTTCTCCCCATTTGCTTATTTTTCTTGAGGGAAACCACATTCTTTAAAAAAATGTAGTTTGTTTCATTTTATTTTTGTTAATTAACAAGCACTTTTTGCTGCCTTTCCTATGTGAGGAGAAATAAACATTCGAAAAACCGTGAAAATATAAACAATAAGACTTGGCAACAGATTGGCTATATGGAATGAATTTGAGTAATGAATCAAGGATGATACTAAAGTTGTGAAATTGGCTGACTGACTGGGAAGACAGTGGTACCATTGAGATTAATAGGGAAATTTGAAAGAGAGGAGAGGGGGAGAAAGGTAGGGAAGGCAATAAGTATTTATATAGCACCTACTATGTGCCAGGCATGGTACTAAGACTTTTTACTAATATCATCTCATTTGATGCTCATAACATCCCTTCAAGGTAGACACTATTATTATCTCTATTTTGTAGTTGAAGAAATTGAGGCAACCAGAAATTAGGCGACTTGCCCAGGTTCACTTAACTTGTAAGTGTCTGAGGCCAGATTGGAATTCAGATCTTCCTGATTCCAGGCCCAGTGCTCTATCCATTGGGCCACCAGATGTCTTTAAATAATGAGTCCTAAGCTTGAGATGCCTACCAGACATCTAGTTCAAGCTGTCCAGAAGGCATTTGGTGATAATGAGGTTGAAGTCTGTGAAGGAAATTAGGGCTGGAGAAAAAAAAGTGTGTGTGTGTATAAACACGTGCACACATAAACACAATAAACACACATAAAGCACAATAAACATGTGTGTGCATATACACATGTATGCAGACATGTAAATCTGTATGCACAGACCATGTGTGCACACATAAATGTGTGCAATTGCACACTGCCTAGAAATACGTTATTTATGTAAACATGTATTGCAATATAAACATATGTGTATGAACCTTTACATAGATATGAGTATATACATAAAAACATATATGTATATACACACGTTTTTTTCTATATCCCTAATCTTTCTCACAAACTTCAGCCTCATAGCACCAAATATATACACACATATTTTATGTATGTGTATACACACATATGTTTGGAGGAAGAAATGGCAAACTAATTTGCCAAGACAGCCAGTCTGAAAGGAGGAGAGCAGTGTCACAAAAATCTGAAGAGGAGTGAATATCCTGGAAAAGAGGGTGATCAACAGCATCAAAGGTGACAGAGAGGATAAAAAAGATGAAGATTAAGAAAAGGCCATTAGATTTGGTGATTAAGAGATCAATTAATGACTTTGGAGATAGCACTTTTAATTGAATAGTGAGACTATTTTTTTAATTGAATAGTGATGCATTTTCTCTCCCATTAAAATATGAGCTCCTTGCAAGCAGGGACTTTTTAATTTGTACCCCCAGCATTTAGCACAGTGTTTTGCATACAATAAGCCCTAAATAAGTGTATCCATCCTTCATTCACTGAATGTAGCTGTCTTCTCTAATGAGTTCAGCTGAGAAAGTGGGGAGTAACATGAGATGATCCCTAGGATGGCTAGGATTTGAGAAGGTGGCTAGTAGGGATGGCAGGCTCAAATGAGAATTTTAAAAGTTGATGGTGACAAGGGCATGTTGGTAGACAGTACAAAAGGAGTCAGAATTAGGAGTTAGAGAAAGAGTGAGAATGATAGAAGGGACAATGTGCTGGAGAAGAAAGTATAGAATATAATCAAGATATCATATAGAAAGGTTTGCCTTGGCAGAGAGAAAAGTCACTTCTTCATGTTAGACAGAAATGATAGTGCTAGACAGATGTTAGTGTTAGACAGACAATGGTGGAATATGTCTGAGTAATATGATATGAGGGGAAGGGAAAATGAGGGAGCTTTCAGCAAATAACTTCAACTTTTTAAATGAAATACAATATGAGGTCCTCAGCTGACAGGATGGCCACTGGAGACTTAAGTGTGTTGAAAGATATGGAATGGCTGCTGCAGTAAATGGAAGAAGAAATTTATTAGGGAAGTGTTAAAAGATTGCCTGGCTGCAGAGAAAATCCAACTGAGATTATAGGCCACAAATTTGTAGTGGTCACCATGGTTTCTTTTTTTCATGTTTATTTTTAATATACATATTTATTCATTAATTTTGTTTTCCATATCAGCTAAATTTTTCTCATTATCCCTCCCTTTTCTCTTTCCTAGGCAGCGATCTCATATCAAAAATAACATTTTCAAAGAACGAGAGACAAAAAAGAATTTTTAAAATTCAGCAAAATTGATTAATACACCAAAAACTCTGTTGTAAACAACGTAAGTGGATTCTGGTTTCTAATCCATTTTGCTATCTGTGTCCATTTTAGATGAGCTCATCCCATTCACATTCATAGTTATAGTTGCTATTTTTTTCATCCATCCCATTTTCTTCTGTTTCTTCTTCTCTCTTTCTTTTTATCCTCTCCCTGTTCAGAAATCTATTTTGCTTTTACCAACTGCTTCCCTTAATCCACCCTCCCTCTTATCATCCCTTCCCCTCTTTCTTATATCCCTCCTCTCTTATTCCTTTGGGTAAATTTCATTTCTATACACAACTGAGGGTGCATATATATTCTTCCTTCTTTCAACCAATTCCCATAAGTGAGGTGGAAAACATCACCCCCCTCATTTTCCCCTCTTCTATAAAAGCTATTTCTTGCTTTCCTCTTTTATGTGAGACACTTTCTCCTATTTTAGCTTTCCCTTCTCCCTTCTCCCACTGCACTTTTCTCACCCATTCATTGTTTCAGAGATAATTCCAACATAATCAACTCACAGCTATGTGTATGTAAACTCCTTTTAACCATCCTAATTATTTATAAAGTTCTTAGAGATTACATGTATCATTTTCCCATATAGAAATATAAGTACTTTAACTTTATTGAGACCCTTATGATTGCTCTTTCATGTTTACTATTTTTTTTTTGCTCCTTTATGATGGAAGCCACTAAATCTCATGTGATCCACCTCTCGGATTGGCTAAGATGACAGGAAAAGATAATGATGAATGTTCGAGGAGATATGGGAAAACTGGGACACTAATACATGGAACTGTGAACGGATCCAACCATTCTGGAGAGCAATTTGGAACTATGCTCAAAAAGTTATCAAACTGTGCATACCCTTTGATCCAGCAGTGTTTCTACTGGGCTTGTATCCCAAAGAGATCTTAAAGAAAGGAAAGGGATCCACATGTGCCAAAATGTTTGTGGCAGCCCTTTTCATAGTGGCTAAAAACTGGAAATCGAATGGATGCCCATCAATTGGAGAATGGCTGAATAAGTTATGGTATATGAATGTTATGGAATATTATAGTTCTATAAGAAATGATCAGCAGGATGATTTCAGAGAGGCTTGGAGAGACTTATATGAACTGATGCTAAGTGAAATGAGCAGAATCAGGAGACCATTATACACTGCAACAACAAGACTATATGATGATCAATTCTGATGGACGTGACTCTCTTCAACAATGAGAGGATTCAGATCAGTTCCAGTTGTTCAGTTCTACATCTGTTGTTCAGTTGTTCATCTACACCCAGAGAGAGGACTATGGAACTGAGTGTGGATCACAACATAGTGTTTTCACTCTTTCTGTTATTGTTTGCTTGCATTTTGTTCTCTTTCTCAGGTTTTTTTTTCCTTCTTTACATGATTTTTCTTGTGCAGCAAGATAACTGTATAAATATGTATACATATATTGTATTTAACATATATTTTAACATATTTAACATGTATTGTACTACCTGCATCTAGGGGAGGAGGTGGGGAGAAAGAAGAGAAAATTTAGAATGGAAAGTTTTGCAAGGGTCAGTGTTGAAAAATTACCCATGCATATATTTTGTAAATAAAAAGATTTAATAAAATAAAAAAACCCTTTCACAAGTCCAGGGAGAAAAAAATTCAGTGAAAGCCTCTCTTAGATCTCAGAGGGCCTCCTAGGCTGGCTACTGTCACATGTGCAAATGGGTGAAACTCTGTATATTCTGGTGCCCAAATACAAAACTTGGAACTGTCCCTAACCTTCAGAAGTATAGATGGAGATTCAGTGGCTCTCATTTCAATTAGCCCCAACCAGGAACTTGGCTGACTTGTAAGCATCAAATATAAAAATATATGTAAATTGCTTTGTAACTACAAAATGTTATATATAAGTGGCAGCTATTATTATTATTACTTTCTGCTTAGGAAACCCAGGACTGCAATTCGCTGGCCAGATTCCTAAGCTGTTGTCATTAAAGTACCTTAAAAACCTAAAACCAAAATCTCGTGTGATCCTGACTGTGGCTTCACGATACTTAAATTATTTCTCTTTGGTTGCTTGAAGTATTTTTTCTTTGACCTGGGAGCTCTGGAATTTGGCTATAATATTCCTGAGAGTTTTTATTTTGGGATTTCTTTTAGGAGATGATTGGTAGATTCTTTAATTTCTATTTTTCCCTTTATGTCTAAGATACTTAGGCAATTTTTCTTAAAACTTTCTTGAAAGATGATGTCTAGGCTCTTTTTTGGACATGGCTTTCAGGTAATCCAATAATTTTTAAATTCTCCTTCCTTAATCGATTTTGCTGGCCAGTTGTTTTTCCAATGAGGTATTTCACATGAGATACTTCTATTTTTCAAATTCTTTTGACTTTGTTTTATTATTTTTTTAATGTCTCATAGAATCATTAGCTTCCACTTGCCCAATTCTGTGGCATTATACTAGAAGAAGAATCACTGCCCACTCTTGTCTTTATCTTGGAAGAGCTCCTGCTCTTCTGCAGCCCCAAGCACTAGTACTCTTCTTTGCTCTGGAGCTATGATCAGGACTCCTGATCCTTTGAAACCAACCCCCCATCACTCCTCTCCACCCTAGAATTGTGACTCAGAACTGCATGTGGGAAATCAGCACCAGCTGTACCAGAGCCAGTAAAGGGTACCCTAGACTCTCTTTCTGACCAGTTGTTTAGCCCTCTTAACATGCCTTGGATGAGAGTTCCTGAAACTGCTGTTGCTGCTTGTTGTGTGTGGACTCTGGAGAGGTCTCCACCCTGCTGTCACAAACTTCTCCTGCTGACCTAAGTTTTCTATGATTGGAAAAATGTCTCACCCTAACATTTGGTTGGCTCTGCACTCCCAAAATTGTTTTTCATGAGCTGGGATCTTGTTTATTATGTCTCAAAGCTTAAACATTGGTAAAAAAAAAAGTTGGTTATTTAATTTAAATCACTTGTTTGACTTTGATATTCTTGACAAATTCAGTAATAATAATTCATTTACATAGTATTTGAAGATTAATAAAAAAAAAACCTCCTTGACAATCTCATGGAGTAGGTAATACAGATATTGTTCCTTTCTTACCCAGGAGGAAGTTGAGGCTTAGGATAGTATATCCTAGGATAAGATAGGATATATATATATATATATATATATATATATATATATGTAGGACATTCATATATATTCCCCTATCATATAAGTATGTAATTTCCATATTATGCATAATGAATATTTATGCATACAGAGCATACATTTATAATCCCCTATCATATAAGAATATATATATTAATGAAAAATTACAAAAACATTAATATTAATATTTCTAAACAATATTTAATACATGCATATCTTTACCTAATAATTCTCATACAGTACATAATACATATTATGTATATATCACATAAGATATAATATGTTGGTATACATAGACATTACCTCCATGAAAACAAATCAACAAAGCTATTTCCTCTAGCAGATCACAACCTTTAAGAATACCTTTATTCTCACCTCACAAGGGATCAGCAACCTGCCATCTGAAGACACATGTTCCTTCAGAGTAAGCCCATAAATTGCCGATGAACCTTAATCCCTTTGACCTCTATTGGTTGCTACTTCGGGCCCTATCTATATAGGGTCAGTAGGAGAAGGACAGAGAGAGGCATTCTTATTGGCAGCAGCAGAGGGAATCTGGTCAATATGTAATGCTACAGGATCTTCAATCTATGCAGGAAATTCCCAGTCTTAGTACACTAAGCACTAAATTCTAAGGATGAGTAACTGCTGCACTCCAAAAATTAATTTGACTTATTAATTTAAAGTTGTCTGGAGGAGAATAATAATAGTAAGTAGACTCAGTATTAGCTGGAATTTGAAGGAAGTCAAAAGGTGGTAATGAAAAGGCACAGAATTCCAGGCATGGGCAACAGTCATTGAAACTACCTGGACCTGGAGATGGAATGTTTTGTGGAAGCATCCGCAAGGAGGCTCACAGAGTACATGGAGGAGTGTAAGATGTAAGATTGGAAAGGTGGATGGAGGGGTTCAGCTTAGGAAAGGCTTTGAATGCCAAGCAAAGAATTTTATATCTGATCATGGAAGTGAATAGAGAGCCACTAGAATATATTTAGTGAGGGTGGGCCAGAGTATGATATAGAAATATCTGTATTTAGGAAGAGGATTTTGGTGGCTAAATGAAAGATGGACTAGAGTGGGGAGAGACCTGAGGCAGGGAGACCAACCAACAGACTATATTAATAGTTCATATGTGAGGTGTTGAGGGCTTGTATCAGAATGGTAGCCATGTTAGAAGACAGAAGAAAAAGTAAAATCAACAGGCCTTGAATAGAATGAATATGAAGGAAGAGAGACTAAGATATGTAGGTTGTTAGCCTGGAGGATTCAGAGGAGGATGGTACCCTCCATAGTAATAGGCTAGTTAGGAAGAGGGAAGGATTTTGGGAAAAGACAACGAGTAAGCTCAGTATAGGACGTGTTAAATTTGAGATCCAGTTCAAGATGACCAATAAGCAGGTGGAGATTCAAGAACAGAGATAAGGGGAGAGGTTAGAGCTGAATAAATAGATTTGAGAATCATCATAGAGATAGCAACTAAATGCATGGGAGCTGATGAGATCACCAAGTGAAGTAGGAGAAGAGAACAGGGCCAAGGACAGAGTCTCAGGGAACACCTAATTCATTGTGAACTGGGTGAAAATCTAGCTAAGGAGGTTGAGAAGTGGTGGTCAGAGAGATAGTAGGAAAAGCAGGAGAGAGCAGTGTCATGAAAAACTACCTAGAGAGAAGAGAATGATCATCAGTGTCAAAGGTAGCAGAGAAGTCAAGAAAGATGAAGACTGAGCAAAAAGTCATCCGATTCAGCAATTAAAAGTGAGAGGAGAGGAGAGGAATGGAGGCACCTGGTATAAAAAACTTTCTCAAGGAGTTTAGCCAAGAAGGGGAAGAGCAACACACAGTGATAGCCAGAAAAGATAGATGGATCAAAGGAAGGATTATTTGAGGATGGGGGAGACATTTGTAGGCATCTAGGGAAGCAGCCAACACAGAACAGATGGAAGATAAATGAATAAATAGGCATGATAGAGGGGGCAATCTGAGCAAGGATATGGGATAGAATGTAATGGGATTCCTTTATTAACTGCCTACTTATATTTACTGCAGACAGGTAGGTTGCACAGTAGATAGTGCATTGGGCTTGAAATCAAGAAGACTCATCTTCCTGAATTCAAATCCTGTCTCAAATACTTATTAGATGTGTGACCCTGGGCAAGTCACATCACCTTATTTGTCTCAGTTTCCTCATCTGTAAAATAAACTGGAGAAGGAAATAGCAAACCACTCCAGTATCTCTGCCAAGAAAATCCCAAATGGGGTCAGGAAGAGTCAATTGAACAGCAATTATGTTTACTATCTGTGTGACCTTGAACAAGTCACTTCTCCCCCATGGGCCTCAGTTTCCTCATTTGTAAAATGATGACTTGGGACAAGTAGCCTTTGAGGTCCCTCCTAGATTTAGCTCCATTATCCTGTGTACCAGGCACAGAGTTAGCACCGGGAATTCAGAGATGAAAAATGCACAATTTCTGCCTTCAAGGAGCTTACCTTCTCCTGGGGGAAACAACATGTACACACATGTACACTTGAAGAGAAAGACAGAGAGAGAGAGAGAGAGAGAGAGAGAGAACAAAAAAATTCCATTATTACTTGCAGAAACATTAAGTCTCACTCTGTCTAGATGCTTTTCACGTAGCCTCTATGAAGAAAAGCATTCTTGGGTAAGCCAGTTAGAGAGAGAAGATTCTATCCATGATGATCCATATTCTCCCTCAAAAAGACCTTCTTGGTAGTATCTTATTTGGGAGTGACCACCTCTACAACAGGTGGGCTTTAGCTCTGGTGTTGAAAAGCACTCCCTGATATTAATAATGTGGGAAATAAGGGTAGGAAGTTATTCCCCACTTTCTCTGTTTCATAGCAGACTCATTGAGAACCAATTGTCTTTCAGAAGCCCATGTGCCACCAAGCCTGGTAGTCAGTCTCTAAGCTAGCACCTGCATCCTTTGTCTTTAACTAGTCTTTATTAACTGCTAAATTTTTTTAATGCATGATGTCTTTAGTAAATTCCTACTATATCCATCACCTTGTCAGGTACAGGTAGAGTCTGTCTATACTTCATTTCAATGGATATTTATTTATTTATTAAAGTAGGCAAGTGAGTCTGTCTTTATAGATCCCTTATTGATCATCTTGTTTTTAGTAGCAATTCCACTTAGGGTTTTCTTCTCATTATTTGAGTTAGGGTTACAAATATTGCTACCTTTTCAAGAATCAGTCTTTCAATACCCTTTTATTCTTTAAAAATTTTAATAATAGATTTTTATTTTCAAAATACATGAAAAGATAGTTTTCAACTCAATGAATAATTAAGTTCCTGCTTTGTGAGTGTTTTAAGCAAGGAGTGATAATGGAGGAGAGTGGATGGGTCCAGTTCCAGGTGTAGAAGATAAATACTAAGACAAAAAAGAAACAGTTCTTGCTCTCAAGGAGCTTCCATTCCACCAGGGCAATTAAAAAAAAAATGTACATTAAGAAGTAAAGGGAACTTGGAGAAGGTTCAGGAAGGCTTTGTAGGAAGTAGCTAAGATATTCAACATTGAAAGGCAGAGATAAGAAAAGTTTGTTCTAGATGCCAAATTGTGGATGGACTTAAAGACCATGCAATAGCCCAACACGATGCATTTTACAGAGGAAGAATATGGGACCCACTTAAGGCAGGGATTTGCCCATGTTACACAAGTAATAAATGGCAAAGGCAGAATGGAAAACCAGTTAATGATAATATTAGAGGACAGAAAAGATGATGGGAGTGGAAAGAAGGGGACAGATTGCAGACATGTTAAGGGGAATGAAGCAGCAGCTAGGTTGTACAGAAGATAGAGCAGTTTCGAGTGGAATCAGAAACACCTGAGTCCAAATCCTTCTTTTGATACTTGCTAGCTATGACTTCTGGGAAAGTCACTTCTTTGTGCCTCAGTTTCCTCATCTATAAAATGAGTAGTTGAATGGGTTGGTTTCTAAACATACCAAGCCATGTTTTACTTTACTCATTTCTGCAGTCAGTCTCCTGGATTATCCTGGTCCTTCTCCTTCCCTGTTGCTTTGCCCCATGGAGAAACCTTGGTCCTATACTTTCCTTTCTTTCTCTCTCATCCTATGAGTCAAAATGAGTCCACTGTTCTATGCCTGGGTGCCTTAGGAAAATAGCATTGACATTAACAGGAAACATATTTGTATGGGTCAAGATAGCTCAGGAAGGCTTCATGGAGGAGGTAGGCCTGGATCTTGGTTTGTCTTACCTGAAGAGATAGAGAAGAAGAAACCATCCACTGGAATTTTACTGTTGTCTGATTCCTTCTCTAGGAAAGTTGTGATGTCAGAGAATAGAAGTGGCAAGATCTGAGTGGGTAATTCCTTGTCCTCTCAGGGAAGCTCTGAAATCTACTTCCTGGGCAATGTCTGTCTGTTGTTCTCAACAGTGTCTGTAAGGGGAAAAAAAAGAACCCAGCCAATTTATTTACAACAATAATAATTGTTATTTTACAAATTTTCTCTCCCTATGATAGAGCCTGGAAAAGACAACAAAAGCTGAGAATAAATAGTACAAATAAAGAACAAACTTCAAACAGCAGATTCAGTCGGAAGCCCCAACCAAGGAAATATCTATAGGATTAATGGAGAGTTTATAAAGTCTTGCGGTTGTTGGTTCCATAAGCTGAGAAGGGAAACAGGTCTAGGAGGTAGAAGCTGACAGTGCAGGCTGTAAGCATAAAGGGAAAGCAAACATAACATGACTCCTCTGCAATATTCCAAAGGCAATGAATGGTAACCCAACTTCAGCACTGAGTCTGGAGGCAGTGCTGGGAGGAACCAGGTACCCATGAAAAGAGGATAGGGTATATCTGACTGGCATCAAGAATGCCCCTTGGTACCAACATTTCTTCTGTGGTAGGAATGTGGAAAGCAAAGGTCTTGTTTTAATAGCAAGTCTTTTTGTGGTGGCAAAGAATTGGAAACTGAGGGAATGCCCATCAAATGGGGACTGGCCGAACAAGTAATAAGTGAAGTGAGTCAAACCAAGAAAATAATGTACCCAGTAACAACAATTTGGTAATGGTAATCAATTGTAAAAGATCTAATAACTGATCAATAAAGTGATACATCACAATTACAAAGGACTCAGAATGAAAAATGCTATCCATCTCTAGATAGAAAACTGATGGATTCAGAATGCAGATTAAAGTCTATTTTTTTCCTTTTATTTTTCTTACTTTATTTTGGAACTTGGCTAATGCAGAAATAGGGTTTGCATAACTTCATATGTATTATGGGTATCATATTTTTTTTCTCAAGGGGTGAAGGAAGGAGGGAAAATAACAAGAAAATTGAAAAAAAAGAACACCCCTTGGCACCAACAGATCACCTAAGGTAGGAATGTGAGTAGCAGAGAGGCTGTGGACATCACTGGTTTCAGCCATTTTAAACTTTATAAACAATGATTTTGGGAGGCAGTTACTATGCCCACTTTACAGATGAGGGGACTGAGCCTCAGGAAGATGAAGGGACTTGAACATAGTTAGGAAGTATCAGAGGTGGAACTGGAAGCAGGCTCTTCCCACTCCCAAAGCCCAGTACTCTAGGTATTCACAAAAGAATTCCAGAACTGAGATTTGGAAAGGCGTCCAGTGGCCATCTACTCTAACCCATACAGAAAAAGGGATCCCTGATATTATAGATTTTACAAGTGACTGTGCAGCCCTTGATGAAAAGGGCAACCCAAGAAGCCAGCCCATCCCACTTTAGCTTAAATAACATTTTGCATTTTTCCAAGTGGCCCTCTCCCTTTTCCAATCAGCCCCCCATTCCCACCACAGCTGAATGCTTACTAAAGCTTTTCCTACACAATCTCATTCATGCCCCTGCGGCGCAGCCCAGGGGCATGGGGGCATCATTTCCAGCCTGGCTTTAGCAACAATACAGCCCCTGCAGCAGGTGTACAGCAGGTGGCAGAACCTGGTCAGTGGTTCCCTGAGGAAACACACAGCGATGTGATGTCCCCATCAAGATTAGTAATTGACATGATCAAGCCCTTATTGGGGAGGTTTAACTTCCTCAGGGTACTTTCCCATCCATGTCCTCTGGGTCTGTGTGAGGAGGGGTGCAGAAAGAGCTGGGTACTGTGATTGTCACTTCGGATTTAGGGAAATAATCTTGTCAAGCCTGAAAGGGAGTGTGATTTGAGTATGTTTTAATTGATGGGGAATAGTGATCATTAGCTCTCTTCCCATTATAGATGAGTTCCTTGAGAGCAGGGGCTCTTATTCTGTACTCCCTGCCTCCCTTCCCCTTCCCCCCCCACCCCCCTTAGCATAGTGCTTTGCACATAGTACGTGCTTCATAAACGCAGGCTTCATTCATTCTTTCATTTATTCATTCATTCTCTCAGATTAAGGCTGGACATTACAGGACAAAATTGTCTAATAAGGGAGCCCTTTAAGTCTCACGTACAGAAATTAAAAGCGGTCACTAAGAGTTTTGCCATTTCCCAAAAGCAATCCCCCCTCCCTCTCTCCCCCCCTTCCTCTCTCCTCCTCCTCCTCCTCCTCTTCCTTCTCGTATGTAATTTTGGCTTAACTGGCTGCTAATCGGCATTCTCACTCTAGCCATCCATTCATTCATCCTTCCCTCCATCATCTCAGCAAAAGGCTCCGGAGCTGGGCAGCGGCTGGGGGTGGGGGGTGGGGGCAGATCGCGGGGGGCGGGCGCGTAGCGGGGGATGGGGGGGACGACACGGCGCGCGGGGGACGGCGACACTGGCCGCGCAACGAAAGCGCCCCCCTCCCTCACAAGGGGCTGACGTTTTGCCGGGGTCTCCTAGAAACGCGCGCGCGTGTCTCCTGGTATATCATATAATAATAGCCAGCAGCTCCATCACAATCTCGGTACACAGGCAGGCTGACGTCACCGCGCAGCTCCCTCCCTGGACTCGGACTTGGGAGAGGGGAGGGGCAGCGCCACGCGGCTCGCGGCTCCCGTGCCCCCTTCCTTCCCCAGGCGGCCAGCTGGGGGCGTGGGGGGGGACGACTGAACAGGGGGAGGGACGGAGGGAAGGTGGGGGGCGCAGCCACAGAAGGCCGTCTCTATGGTGAGCGGGAGGCGGGGACGGAGGAGGCGGAGAAGCGCGACCGCAGCGGCCGCGGCGCAGGTACCAAAGTAAAGGCGGACCACAGAGGGGTTTGGGGAGGCGAATCTTTACTCAGCTCCATGAGAAGCTGCTGCAGCTCGCTAGTGCCGGACGGCTCTCCGCCTTGCGCTCCACCTCAACCCACCATGCCAGCCGCCCGTGCCGAGCAGAGCCCGCGGATCCGGGAAGTTTGGGCTTGCAACCTGGACGAGGAGATGAAGAAAATGCGACCCGTTATCCAGAAATACAATTACGTGGCTATGGATACGGAGTTCCCAGGTGTGGTGGCGAAACCTGTCGGAGAATTCAGAAGCTACGCCGACTACCAGTACCAACTGCTGAGGTGCAATGTGGACTGGCTGAAGATCATCCAGCTGGGGCTGACGTTCATGAACGAGCAAGGAGAGTGCCCCCCGGGAACCTCCACGTGGCAATTCAACTTTAAATTCAATCTGAAGGAAGATATGTACGCCCAGGATTCCATAGAGCTCCTGACCATGTCCGGGATCCAGTTCAAGAAACATGAAGAAGAGGGGATCGAGACCCAGTATTTTGCGGAGCTCCTGATGACATCGGGAGTGGTGCTGTGTGACGGGGTCAAGTGGCTATCCTTTCACAGCGGCTACGACTTCGGCTACTTCATCAAGATGCTCACCAACTCTCCTTTGCCCGAAGAAGCCCGCGACTTTTTCGAGATTCTCCGACTGTTCTTTCCGGTCATCTATGATATCAAGTACCTCATGAAGAGCTGCAAAAACCTCAGGGGTGGACTGCAGGAAGTGGCCACTCAGCTGGAGCTGGAGCGCATAGGGTCCCAGCACCAGGCAGGGTCCGATTCGCTACTCACAGGTATGACCTTTTTCAAAATGAGAGAAATGTTCTTTGAAGACCACATCGACGATGCCAAGTATTCTGGCTACCTGTACGGCCTCGGTTCGGGAGCTTCTCATGTCCACAGCAACAACCATCCCGGCTACCAGAACCGCTACCCGGGCCCCTACCACAGCAACTACCCACCCACTGTCCCGCACAATTTCCCGGACGGCTACCCCGGCGGCTATGCCGGCGGCTTCCAGAACAACTACCCGAACGGTTTTCAGCAGAGCTATCAAACTAACTTCCAAAACACCATCCCGGATCTCCAGAATGTCCACAATGTCCCCAATATCCAATATGTCCAGTATGTTCACTATGGCCAAGAACCCGAATGGAGAGGAGACCAGCAAGCATACATGAGGTAAAATAGAAAACAGGACGTTTTTTAAATGCCTAAACATATATAAGTTAAATCCTTTAATTAATATACAATCAGTTTTTTTTTAAACCCTGCCTTCTCAACCTGTTTTCTCTTTTGTCTTTCAGTACTAATTATAACCATTCCTTCCTACCACAGATCCTGAAAGGTAGAAGAGTTTTCAGGTTGAATTTTGCAGTATATTAATTAAATCCACCTGTTAGCAAGTATGTGTGGCCAAGAGGGAAAATTCATTTCTTACTCAATCTTTTGGTAACTATATCTAGTTGGTTTTAGTTTGGCCCCTGCCCCTCCTTTCCTCCCAATTCCCAGATTACCAAGCACTGACTGTAATTTAATTCCTTGTTTCATTTTTGTCTCTTCCAGCATGCAAGAGATGCCAGCGTTTGAGGGTGAAGACCCTCAATTCTACACCTATGGAGAATGAATCTGCTCAGATCCCCTGTTTCAGTAGAAGGTTGGAGTTTCCTTGATGTTTGCTTGAAAATTGATCATCTGCCAGTTTTATACAGCATTCCCTTGTTTTGGACCCACGGAGCAGAGTATGTTCACTGTGCTGCAAATTGTTGACTCAGCTAAGCTAACCCAAGAAGGAAAAGGAGAACTTAGTGACCGCTTTTCCTGATGTTTCATCTTCTAAGCACCTCTAGTGTTCTTAGTTTTGAATTGGTATATGTATTAGATCTGTGATTGACTAAATGTTTTAATCTATCTTTAACCCTTTCAGCAAAGTCCCCTGTAACTGGCTTTTCAAGATCTGTCAGGAGCATCAGCCTGAACTTCCCTTGACAGCACCTTTCCTTTTATTTCTTTTTGGCCTTTTAATTCTAACATTTCTTTTTTCTCCTCCCCTCCCCCCTTTCAAATATAATCATGTTTACCATGAGTTTGATTTGATGATTCTGCAAGTCAACTTCATAATAGAAAGTCCAAAGAGAGCAAAGTCACCTTAGGTATATTTTATACCAAATTAAATTTGAAGAGATAATATTTTGCTTTTGTAGTTGCTAGAAAACACAAGTAATTCAGTCTTGTAAAACAACAAAAAGTCCCTTAAATTAACTTGAATATTATTAGTCGTCTGAGGACTATAATGATTATTTATTTTTATGTGTATATTTTTGCCATATATTTTCTATCTATTGACAGAAATAACTGTGAATTACTTTCTTAGCCATGCAGATTATGTGACCAGGCCAGAGCAAATGAAGGGAGAATTTGGTCATCAGTAATCAAATAGTAGCCAGAAATGATAGATGGCAAGTGTGTATATGTATGTTATCTACACTTCAATCAGTATATTATCTGTTTTCCAGATGGGCTTGTCTCCCTTATCCTTTAATACTCTTTTCTCATTAAGTTTGCTAGAACCTTGACTCACTGGGAAATATGGATTGAATGAACTTCAGAGGAGTTTGGTGGTAGTGAGAGATGGTAATGGAGAACAAGGAATATCCAAACTCCTTCACTGTGATGGAGTGGGAAGGAGAGTGGGAGTTGAATTGGGAGGAGAGCAGGAAAATGAGTAAAAGTGCAATCGCAGCCAGATCTTGGTGAGGGCAGGAAGAAGGAAGGAGTGGAAGAGGAGAAGCTGGTATCACTCCTAATGCCCAGTCCAGTGCCATGTACAGAGCAGGTATTTGATGAATGTATTGTTCTTAGACCCTTTGGCTTCTTTCTAGGCTCAGGCCAAGGGACATCTTCTGCAGGAGGCCTTTCCCAGCTCCCTCAGCTGCTAGTGCCTTCCCCTCCAATATTGCCTTCCACTTACTCTGTCTACATATTGTTCGTACCTAGTTATTTACAAGTTTTCTTCCCTGTTAGAATGTGAGCTCCTTGAGAGCCAGGATAGTATTTTTTGCTTTTCATTGTATCCCCAGTGCTTAGCACAGTGTTTGGCACACAGTAAGGACCTAATAAATGTTTGTTGATTGATTGCTTTGTCTAGTGTTTGTTGGGAAGTCTTCCCCTGAGGTGGTTGGGTACATCCCTGGGAGGTCATGTGTATCGGGGTCAGGGTATGGCTGTTTCCTGCTTCCCCAGCTGTCCTTAGAGATGGTCAGCAGGACAGGGTCCAATAGGAGTCTGTCCCCTTGGCCCAAACCCTCATGCCCCCTGCATGCCCTAGCACTGGCTCAGCAGGAGGTGGCCTGAAGGACAGGTCTGGGCTTTTCAAGCCTAAACACTGAGTTCTGCTTCTCCCTCTGTCTTCTTTTTCCTTTCTGTTCTTTCTCCTGATTCCTCTTCCTCCTTCCCCTCCTCTCCCTTTTCTTTCACCTCATCTCCTTTCCCCCTCCTCCTTCCTCATGTTTTCTTCCTACCTTTCCCTCCTTCCCATCCTCCCTTTCTTTTCTTCCTCCTCTGTCCTTCTCTACCTTCCCCTCCACTGTTTTTTCATTGCTCTGACTCCTGGACCCTGGTGTCGTCCTGAAATCCCCTGTGCCGGCTACTGCCCCAGCCTTATCCCAAGTTGCCACACAGCTGGCAGCCAGATCTCCCCTTCTGCAGAAAGGTTCCATAAGGGGGGCACTGAGCAGTTTGACTGCTGAGTCCAGAAAGGGGAGCATCCTAACATACAATGTACTTTATGGAAAGATGTGGGTGGCCGGGATTTCTTCCTTGGGGGAGAGCAGGCCTCAGCAACAGGGACAGAGTGGGAGGCCTTGGGGAAGAACTGAGGAGAAGAACATGGACTTGGAGCACATCAAGAAAGATTTTGGTCAGACACAATGAGGAAGAATTGCTCACATCTTTAGTGGTTTCTGCTTCTTAAGGACTTTCACATCCCCTTAAGGTCCCTCCTCCCCACCCTACCTCTCTTACACACACACACACACACACACACACACACACACACACACACACACACCATTGAGGTAGGTGGGACAGGTATTAATATGTCCCTTTAATTTTATTTTTTTAAATTATTATTATAGCTTTTTATTTACAAGATATATGCGTGGGTAATTTTTCAACATCGGCAATTGCAACACCTTTTGTTCCAATTTTTTCCCTCCTTCCCCCCATTCCCTCTCCCAGAAGGCAGGTTGACCGATACATGTTAAATATGTTAAAGTATATGTTAAATACAATATATGTATACATGTCCATACAGTTATTTTAATATGCCCCTTTTAGAGAGGAGAAAAATGAGGTATAGAGGGCTGGGGTGATTTGTCCAAGATCAAAACACTAGGGAAGTGGCAGCCCCAGGTCTCAACCCCAAGTCCCCCGAATCTCAGGCTCTTTCCACTCCCCCTTGCTTGTAGGATATACTTGGTGGACTATTGCCTAAAAGCAAAAGTCACCACTGCAATTCTGTGAAGGAGCTGGTTCACATCAGAGGAGAAGATTGCTTGTCTTCTCTGTCTGCTGGTCTTACTACTTCCTAGTGAGCACATGCTACTTACTAGCTGTGTGACCTTAACCAAGACTCTTTCCTTCTTCAAGGCCTCAGTTTCCCCCTCTGCAAACCAAGGGTTTTCTGTCACTAGAGAATTTCTTTTTCATAGTATTTTATTTTTCAAATACATGCAAAGATAGTTTTCAACTTTCACTTTTGCAAAACCTGTTGTTCCAAATTTGTATCCCTCTCTCCCCTCCCCTAGACAGCAAGCAATCAGATATAGGTTAAACATATTTCTATATTTCTCATGCTGCACAAGTAAAATAGATCAAAAGGGAAAAACATAAGAAAGAGGAAAAAAACAAGCAAACAAACAATAATTAAAAGAAGTTGAAAATGCTATGCTTTGATCCACCTTCAGTTTCCAGTTTTTTCTCTGGATGTAGATGGTTTTTGCCATTACAAGTCTATTGGAATTGTCTTGAATCATTTAAGGTTGAAAAGAGCCAAGTCCATCATAGCAGATTATCACACAGTCTTGTTACTGTGTACAATGTTCTCTTGGTTCTACTCACTTTATTTAAGTTTTCCAGGCTTTTCTGAAATCAGCCTGATGATTGTTTCTTATAGAACAATAATATTCCATTACATCTATATGTCATAATTTATTCAGCCATTCTCCAACTGATAGACATCCACTCAGTTTCCAGTTCCTTGCCCCTCCAAAAAGGGCTGCTACAAACATTTTTGCACATGTGGGTCCTTTCTCATCTTTTATGATCTCTTTGGGATACAGACCCAGTAGAGACCCTGCATGGGTATGCACAATTTTATAGTCCTTTGGACATAGTTGCATATTGTTCTCCAGAATGATTGGATCATTCCACTACTCCACCAACAATGTATTAGTGTCCCAGTTTTCCCACATCCCCTCCAACATTTACCATTATCTCTTCCTGTCATCTTAGCCAATCTGAGAGGTGTGAAGTGGGATCTCAGAATTGTCTTAGTTTGCATTTCTGCACTAGAGGATTTCTATGTAAGGTCCTCTGACATCCAACCCAGTGCGCTTTCCATTATAGCCCAGTTTTCTGTGCTAGTTTCTTTCTGCGACACTGCTTTGCCAGGGTCCATGACACCCCTTTTGACCCCTGCCCCCATCCATCCCTGAGTAGATGACTCCCCTACCTTTTCTTCATGTCCCCTTATTCCACAGAATGCTCTGGTCTACCCAGCCCTCAGAGCCCACCCAGGCTGACTGGTCACCAATAGTTCCCACCAACTTCCCTACCCCTTTCCCTTTCCTCTGAGTCACTGGTCCCCGGCTCCCCAGGGTCCAAGTTCAATGTCTTAGAAGCTTTTATCATCCCTAGGTCCCCAAGGAGGATCACACTTTGGGACAACATCTACTCAGAGCCCAATCCTGTCCCCCAAGCTGGGTTCATCAAGAATAGAACCGTTTCAAAACATACTTTTATAGAACCCATCACCACATTTAGGGTCCCATTGTTTTCAGTGACAGTGAATGTGGGCTGGGCACTTCTAATACAAAATGCACTGGGGAAGTGCTATCTGCTTCTCAGAAAATGATTTGTATTGGAGTGGCCAAGGTCTGTGTCAAGGTTTAACGTTCCATGTGTCTCCCAAGCTATGTATGTCTCTGTCCCCAGGGCCCCTCCTAGCTCTGACATTCCATGGCCTAAGGTTCCTGCTAGTTCTGGCACCCTATGTTTTAAGGTCCTTTCCAGCTCCAACATTTCATATTCTTTTCTCATTTCTCATATTCTCCTGTTCTATGATTTTAGACCCTTCCTAGCTCTGGCATTCAATGGTTGTTGATTCAGGTCTCTCCCAGTTCTGACCTTCTCCACATCAAGGTCCTCCCAAGATAGTCTACATTCTGTGTGTTCAGGTCCCTTTGTACTACCTTCATTCTATGTTCAAAGGACCCTTTTAACTCTGACAGGCTGTGGTTGAAACCCCCTCCCACCTCTGACATTGTGTGTTGTAAGGTCCCTTCTAGCTGATTGGGGGGGGGGGACTGAAACTCCTGAAACATCCTCCAGGGAAAACTACACTCCTCCATTAATGCAGGTTGTCCTTTCTTTGAAACTTAGGGCAGTAGTGTCACCTTGAACAGTGGTGTCAAATAGAAACTGGGGTCACTAGTGTGGACATAAGAGTCTTTGCTGGAGGTATATTGACTTGGTGTTTAAAATATTTTGGTCTCTGTGTTTCAGTGTCTTCTTATTAATTTTGTTATTTATTTCCCAATTACATTTTAATCTTATTCTAGCCCTGTTTTTGACATCTCTGGTCTAGAGCACTAACAGGTTAATTGACTTGCCCTGGCTCACATTGCTAGTAAATGTTCCAGGCTGGACTTGAACCCAGGTCTTCCTGGATCTAAGGTTGGCATGGCACCCAAAATGCCAAGGCTACCTTTCTATGATGACCATAAACACACCAAAATAATAACTTGTACTTCTCTCATGCTTTTAGCTTTTTAAAGCACTTGTTTCACAAAAATCCCATGAAATGGGAACTGCAAGTGGCATTATACTTATTTTTTTAAGTTCAACTATTTTCAATGACCTTTTTCTCTCTCCCATCCTAGGCCCTTTCCTCCCATAGTGACAAAAAAGAAAAGAAAATGCAGCAACCATCCTGTTTAAAAAAAACAACAGAACCAAAAAGCATAGGAATATCAGAATCTTTCTTATGATAATATTCATCTAAAAGCAAGAGCCACCATATTATTTCTTTTTTAAATATATATATATATTTTTTTTTCTAAACATATGCAAAGATAGTTTTTTAACATCCAACCTTGCAAAACCTTGTGTTTCACACGCTATACCAAGATCAAGTTGAAATGAATTTATGATTTAGACATAAAGGATGATACTATAAGCAAATGTGGAGAACAACGGATAGTTTACCTCTCAGATCTGTGGAGAAGGAAAAAATTCATAGTCAAAGAAGAAATAGAGTGCATTATGAAATGCAAAAGGGATAATTTTTATTAAATTAAATTAAAAAGGGTTTTGTACAAACAAAACAAATGCAGCCAAGATTTGAAGAGAAGCAGAAAACAGCGAAAAGTTTACATCCAAGAGTTCTGATAAAGGTCTTATTTCTAAAATATATAGAGAATTGACGCAAATTTATAACAATATAAGCCATTCTCCAATTGATAAATGGTCAAAGGATACGAACAGACAATTTTCAGATGAAGAAATTAAATCCATTTCTAGTCATATAAAAAATGCTCTAAATCACTATTGATTAGAGAAATGCAAATGAAGACAGCTCTGAGGCACCTCTCAGATTGGCTAAGATGACAGGAAAAGACAATGATAAATGTTGGAGGGGATGTGGGAACACTGGGACATGAATACATTGTTGGTGGAATTGTGAACTGATCCAACCATCTGGAGAGCATTTTGGAATTATGGCCAAAGGGCTATCAAACTGTAAGTACCCTTTGATTCAGCAGCACCTCTGCTGGGACTGTATCCCAAAGAAATCATAAAAAGGGAAAGGAACCCACATATGGAAAAATGTTTGTGGCAGCCCATTTCATAGTGGCAAGAAACTGGAAAATTGAGTGGATCCCCATCAATTGGAGAATGGCTAAATAAGTTATGGTATATGAATGCTATGGAATATTATTGTTCTATAAGAAATGATTCATGGCATGATTTCAGAGAGCCCTGGAGAGACTTACATGAACTGATGCTAAGTGAAATGAGCAGAACCAGGAGATGGTACACAGCAAAATCAAGATTATATGATGATCAATTACATGATGATCTGAAGAATATGGTTCTTTTTAGCAATGAGGTGATTCAAGGCGATTTTAGTAGACTTGTAATGGAGAGAGCCATTTGCATCCAGAGAGAGGACTATGAGGACTGAATATGAATCACAAAATAGTATTTTCACCTTTTTTGTTCTTGTTTGCTTGCTTTTTTCCTTTCTCATTTTTTCTTTCCTCTTTGGATTTATTTTTCTTGTGTGGCATGATAATTGTGGGAATATGTATAAAAGAATTGTACATGTTTAACATAGATTGGATTACTTGCTGTCTAGGGAAGGGGGTGAGGGAAGAAAGGGAGAAAATTTTGGAACACAAGGTTTGTTCGAGGATGAATACTGAAAACTATCTTTGCATGTATTTTGGAAATAAAAAGCTAATATTAAAAAAATAGAAGAGAGTATATTAGGAGAAATCATCAATAAATATTTATTAAGTAAAAAATTTCCCCAATTTGTGTTCCAAATAAACATAGGAGGGGGTAGAAGGGAGGGAGGGGGAAAGATTTGGAATACAAGGTTTTCAAAGTTGAAAACTATGCATGTATTTTGAAAAATAAAAGGCTTATTACTCTTAAAAAAGCAAAATGTTGGCTCTTACTTTTAGATGAACATTACTTATCGTAGGAAAGATCCAGTTATTTCTATGCTTTTTGTTATTATTTTTCAACATGATGGTTGCTGCGTCTTGTCAAAAGTGCTCTTCAGAATTTATTTAGATAATCATGTTTTTTTGTTATTAATATTGTTTATTATTATATTGAAAGGGCAGTAGGTATTGTAGCTGACAGAACCCCAGGCATTAAGTCAGGAAGGCTCATTTTCCTGAGTTTAAATCTGGCCTCAGACACTCCCTAGCTGGGTGATTTTCTACAAGTCACTTAACCCCATTTGTCTCCATTTCCTCATCTGTAAAATTATCTGGATAATTTTAAGAAAACCGCAAATGGGGTCTCAAAGAGTCAGACACCATTAAAAACAACTGAGCAATAACAATTGTGATGTTTTTAGATTAAAACATACTCTGCTTCCCCAGTATAAATCCAACAGGTATATTGTATAAGTCTTGTGATATATTGCAAGAGTGTCATAGTGAATAATTTGTTTTAAATATTTAAATTTGTTTGAGTATGTCCATAGTTTTGTTTCTCTGTTTATGACTCTTCCTGGTTTAGGTATCAAGACCATATTCATATCATGAAATGAATTGGGTAGGACCCTGGACCTTTTTTTTACTTGAATAGTTTATCTATCATGTTATTTCTTTTCTAGAAAATAGCTATTACTTTTATTTATTAGCTTAATGATATTTTCCTTTTAGTTTTTCTTTTTCTTTCTTTCTTTTATTTTTATTATTATTATTATTATTATTTTTTGCTGAGATAACTGGGGTTAAGTGACTTGCCCAGAGTCACACAGTTAGGAAATGTTAAATGTCTGAGACCAGATTTGAACTCAGGTCATCCTGATTTCATGACTGGTGCTCTATCCACTTTGCCACTTAGCTGCCCTCTTTTAATTTTTCTTAATCTGTTTTTTGATTTTCAAAATTTCTCTTTTGAAATTTGATTGGAATTTAAAAATTTGTGAGTTTTTAGGTGGTGTGTTAATTGCACAACCAATTAATTAATATGCTCTTTTTCTCTTTTGTGGATGAAAATATTTAGAGCTATAAGCTTTTTCTCCAAGGACTGTTTTGGTAGTATCCCCAAATTTGTCATGCTTTCTTATTAATTTCATTATCTTTAATGAATTTATTGATTATTTCTCTTATTTTTACTTTGGCCCACCCATTCTTTAGGGTTAAGTTATTTGGTTTCCAACCATTTCTTCATTTTTATTCCTATTCAATCATTTCCAGAGGTCTACCACTTTCTTTCTTTCTGATTCTTCCTTTCCTCCTTCCTTCCTTTCTTCCTTTCTTTCTTCTTTCCTTCTTTCCTCCCTTCTTCTCTCCTTTTCCCTCTCTCTTTCCCCCTCCTTCCCTGCCCCCCTTTTTTTTCTTTCTTAATGAGGCAATTAGGGTAAAGTGACTTGCCGAGGGTCACAATGCTATTGAATACCAAGTGTTTGCTACTGCATTTGAACTCAGGTCCTCCTGACTCTAGGATCTGTGTTCTCTCCCATAGCAGCTCTGGACCCCCAGAGGTCTACCATTTCTAAATGATCTAACTCATCTAAAATAAACTCAGATCCTTAATTTATTTCTTTTCCACTTATTGAGGGTTAGATTTCTCTAGGTTTGAAAGGGGATACATTGAGGTCCCCCACTATTATAGTTTTACTATCTATTTCTTATTATAACTCATTTAATGTTTCCTTTAAGCATTTAGGCAATATATCAGTGCATATATATATTATTGATTATTCATTCTTTGTCTATGGTACATTTCAGCAAAATGTAGCTTCTTTGTTTTTTAATCAAGTTTATTTTTGCAGTTTCCTCTTCTGAGATCAGTTTAAAAATATATTTCTTGAAATATAATGTCTAGGCTATTATGTTGGACATGGTTTAAATTATCTCTCCTTGATCAGTTTGCTAGTCAGTTGTTTTTTATGAGATGTCTTATAAATTTTTCTCTTTTACAGGGTTTTTAACTTTGCTTTAATATTTCCTGTAGTTTCATGAAGCTATTAACTTCTACTTAGTACATTCTAATTTTAAAGAAATCTGTAGCTTTCTTAAGATTTCATAATCTCTTTTGTTAAGCTATTAATTTTTCTTCAGTCTTTTTTTCCATAGTTTTAATTTCTTTTCCAATTCTTTCCTATAGCATATTCATTATATTTTTAAAAATTATTTAAATTAAAAAAAAACTGCTTCATTTCTTCTAGGAATTCTATTTGAATTAATGTGTAAGTTCTGCTTTACTTTGAAGTTTTACTTGTAAATGTTTTGGAGTCATTCTCCTCATCTGAGTTTCTATCCTGGTTATCTCTTGTCACCATAATAGACCTAAATGATGGGATTCTTTTAGCTTCACATACCAAATTCAGATTTTGTGTTAGGTCCAGGCACTAAGTACTTCTAGAAAAGGGAATGTCTGAGTTTGGCTTGTGTTTTTTTTTGTATGCTCTTGGGTCCTACTGCTGCTTTCTTGAGGTAGTCCAGTTCTGTGTCTTCATCATGGGTCTCATGAGAAGCTTAGACTGGGACTTACAAGCTTTTTCTAATCTACTAGGAAGTTTGAGCCTGCTCTTCTGAGCTTTGTAAACTCCTGATCTAGGTTTAGAATTGGGCAGCACAACTGTGAGCTTGCCTTTTGTTGAAGATCCAGGAGATGGTTGCTGACCCTGACTATTATGGGCAATCTGAAAACAGTTTAAAGCAATTGAATTTCAGACTCTCTGGTTTTTTTTCCCCGAGTTCCTTACAGTGGTCATTTAGTTTCAGGCTTGAGAATAGGCAAGGAATAAAATCTCAGTCATCCCCACTACCAAGGGTCAGAGTCATACAACTAATGCTCCCTTCTGTTCCTGCTCTTTGTCCAGTACACTATCTTAGATCCACAACAGTTTCTTGTTCTCTTGTCCAGCACCCTAAGGAGTAGGTTCCTCCCTCATTCTGCACTGGATCTGTGCCCCAGCTCTAAGGTATAAGTGACAGAGCTGCTTGTTAACACCTGTTTCTGTTCCTTGAACAGTATCAGGTCCCTCTGCTATATCTAGGTCCATTTCCAGCCTTAGTGCACAGCTGTTGGCCTCAGTTCAGTCCCATGTTGGAAGACTGTGTGTGTTAGTCTCTTGTCTCCAGTGTCCACAGACCATCATCATCCTATCCAATTAAGTACCAATCAGTGCAAATAAGGGGTCACATTATTCAACTTCATTGTATTTTATAATGTAAATATGCAATGAAAAAAATTCAAATATGTTTTTTGTCTGATTGTCAGCATTATATAGTAGTAAAGTAAAAGAAAAATGTATTTCAGATTTAAGTTTATCATAAAAATAGTAGAGTAGTTGTAGAAAACAAAAATTAAAAAATTACTGAATGTCATACCTAAAGATAAGCCTGCAATATGATAAAAACATCATTATTGTCATTTAAAATATTTTAGCAGCACAGACTAAACTGGTTTTTCTTTAAATCTTCATACACACACACACAAATATATACATACATATATATACACACATACATAATATGTCAGTAAATGCAGAGAGCTTTATCCACATGTAAGTTCATATTTTCATACAATTAACCAAGTATAGTTGGATGACCTGGGGGCATTATCGAAAATCAGTAATGCCTTAAATAAGAGATTGTTGTCCTTGCAATATTTTTCAGTTAATGACCTAAAACAACTTGAATACTAGTCTCTGAAAAACATCTCCAGTTACCCATGCTTTCCTTTGTGACTGACAAAGAACTGGAAATGATCAATGACTGTTGCTTTTCAAAATATGGGTATTTAAGCATTGATTTTAATTTAAAATTCCTGTCAGAATTACATCCAAATAAAAGTGTTAGGTGATCCATATACCTTTTAAATAAAAGTTGAGTTTTTTCTTTCTTAGAAATTAAAGTTCTAGAAGAAAAGAAGAAATCAACTGTGTTCTATCCACATTAAAATTTGTTGATCAGTATATCCACCTTCTTTGAGTATTTCCTTCAAAATATCAGGACCTTTAGCTGCTGCATCCTCACACCTATTGCCTTTCTCTTGTTACTTTTAACATTATATAATTGAACTTGATTTTTACTGCAACCAATGCTTTCAGTAATAGTTTCTTCACTATCCACTTCATTTACATTTGTTTTCATAGTTTAAATAATCTTGAAATTTTTGTCTGAATGGCTGAATGGTATGTTGTCTCATTATTGTCGTTCTCTTTAATTGAGATTTGATTAATAAATAAATGAATAAACAAATATAATATTAAATTATATAAAATATAATTAAATTATATAATATATAAAAGTAAATATAAGAATAAATAAATAAATAATGAAATTGCTTGCCTCAAAAATTAAATTTAAAAAACCCAATCTAACTTGTAAATGTCATAGTAACTTAATTTTGGCTCCTTATATAGGACATTATATGATTTTATAATTTGCTCTAAACCAAATTCTACATTATTTGAACTTGCATTAATTGCAGCCTAAATGTAAAATCTGGGCTGGAAAAATAACTTATTGTGATTATTCTTTGGATATCCTAATCAGGATTTAATCTGACATGATTTCTAGGGTTTTGTTTAGTTAATTGCCTTGGGGGGCTGGGCAGTACTACTTTCCCTTATTTGGCCACCATGGATATGGCCTCTATTGTATCCATTTTCCAGATAAAAAAAAAAAACAAGGTTGAGAAGGTTTAATGGTAACATAGCTACTATTGTAAATGTCAGGACCTAAAACCCCCAAGCCCTAACCTACCTCTTTCACTGTTACATCCACATGTTTACTGAATTTGGAATTCTTTTTTTTTGTTTTGTTTTTTGGGTTTTTTTTTTTGCTAATAAACCCAGGAATTATTAAGAAAACGAAGGAGGGGCAGCTAGGTGGTGCAGTGGATAGAGCACCAGCCCTGAAGTCAGGAGGACCTGAGTTCAAATCTGGTCTCAGACACTTAACACTTCCTAGCTGTGTGACCCTCGCCAAGTCACTTAACCCCAATTGCCTCAGCCAAAAAAAAAAAAAAAAAAAAAAAATTGAAAGAACTTCTGCAATCTCTTTCCCTGAAGATTTTAAAGAATCTTTAAAAAAGGTCACATACCCCACCCCAAACAAACACACACTTTTCTTTTGTCTCAACCAAAGCAGTATGATTCATGGAGATTAGGGAATAGAACAGATGACTTGTAGAGGCCCCTTCTACATGTTTATCTTGGATTGAAAGTTGGTCAGGAAGGGCAGGCAGGAGGACAGCCAGGGCTCAATGAACTGAGAACTGGAGCCTCTTCAGTCCTACACTTATTGGTCTTGCTTCTCGGTGCATCCCGAACACCATCTGTGAGTTCTGTTTCAGATAAACTGGAGATGAATTGTCAAAGTTTCTAGAATGGAAGAGGGGAGGATGTAGGACCCAAAGAAATCTCCTACTCAACTTCCTCAGATCTCACCTCTCAAGGGCATCAATCTAAAACCTGTGTGTTCAGATTTAAGAAAAGTTCAGCTGGCTACTTTGCAGAAAACTTGGAAGAGAAGAATTAGACAAGGCAAATAGGATCCCAGGGTAGAGATTCTTTGAAATGGATAGAAACTCAGTGGATCTTTCTGATTCACTAAATCTTAATGTCTTGAAGTTTACTGAGAATGGGCTGGGAGAGAAGGAGAAGAGATCTTAGAGATTTTCTTTTCCAAGTCCCACCCAGTGTAGGTAACTCCTCTCTAGTATCCCCAGTATGTTGGGGGATCTGGGGATACAGCATCCCCAGCTTGCACTTGAAGACAATGTGTAATGGGAAACTCACTACTTCCTGAAGAAGCCTCTTTCATTTATGCAGAACTCTGATTATTTCTTCTGTTGAACCAAAATCAACCTTCTTATAACTTATCATTAGAATGGTAAAGTCTTGATGACAGAGACTGGCTTTATTCCCAACATTTTGCACAATATCTGGCACATAGTAGTCACTTTACAAATACTTGTTGATTTGTCACATGGCTCCATTTATCATAAGATTTGAGAGTCAGAAGGGACCTAGAGATTATGTATTCATCTATTTCTTACTTTATGGGTGAGGAAAGTAAAGCCCAAAGTAGTCACTTGCCTAAGATCACAAAGTTCAAGTCAGGATCTGAATTCATGTCTCCTGTCTTCAAATCCAATGCTCTTTCTACTTCCAAATGCTGCCTCATCTCTTGAAAAAAGCACATATTTTGTAGACTACCTTCTCGTGTTGTCTTATCCCAAAAGTCAGAAGAGATATAAAATGAAAGCTAGCAGGAATGGACACATTCACTTAGGGTTTTGTGAGGGTCAGGAAGAAGTGGGCATATTTTTAGGCAACAGGGAAGTAGAAAGGGGTAGAATGAAGATTAGTGAGAAAATAGAAGCTATAATTGGGGCAAAGTGCTGAAGAAGATGGAAAGAACTTGTGCATGTAGTGTGCTTCGATTTAACAAGGAAAAGAATACCTTTTCATGTGAAATAAGATCGAAGAAAGAGATAAGGAGAATAACATATAAATGTTGTAAGAGGGTTCCAGAGGAGAAAAGTGACTGGTTGCCATCTTTTCAGTGAGATATGAGGAAATTGAATGGGATGAAGGGCTGAGGATGGATGAAAAGATTTGATAAAGCATCTGTGGTGGAACTGATTAAGGAGGATGAAAATGATTGTCTTGCTGCAGTGAGGGCCCAGTTGAGATTATGTAGCATAAAACTGCAATGGATTTAGTCAGCACCCTTTTGTTAATCTCCACCCACACTGAGCAGCTTGTGAGTAAGAAGGAAAGTTTGGGCTCTGGAAGGGTAAGATCTTTGATAGGACAAAGGTACAAAGGACTCCAGAAGACAGTGTAGAGTTTATCAAGGGGTCGTGGTGGGGAAGGACAAAGGATGTAGCCAGGACAAGGGGATACTGGCCTGAAAAAACTGACAGGTGATGGGACTGGTGGTCACAGTGAGGAGGAAGAACAAGGTTAAGGACTGTAAGGCAAGAGACGGTGGTGGAATGACAACAGAAAATGATCAGATAAAGGAGTTTCAGAGTCCATGATCACAATTGTTTGTGGAACACTTGTGGGTGATGGCAAGATCAAGGGTATGACCATCTCTGGGCTGCAGAGCAGTATTTAGGATGGCCATGGGAAATGAGCACATTGAAAAATTGGGAGGCAGCATATGTGGTGGGATGCAGTCAGTGTATTGACTTGTTTTAATGAAATTTGTTTCTTTGTTTCAAGGGAAGGAAACAGGAAAGGAAAGCAGAGAAGGATACTGTTGAGGACAAGGGAAGAAGCAACATTGTAAAAGGTAGCAAGAAAACAACCCAAAAAAAGGTAATTTGGAGTATGAAGTTAGGCAATTGAGGAGAATAAGGAGCAAAAAGTTGTGGCCATTTTCCCAGTAAAAAAAGGAGGCAAATCCGTCTGTTGAGTAAAGTGGTAGGAGAGGTCTTAGGAGTTGGAGAGGAAATGAGGTTTGGAATGGGTCTCTCAAGGAGAGGGAAATAGCTGGCCAAGGAAAGATGAAGAGATAGCAGGAAGGCCCCAAGTGAAAGTGAACAGCATAAACCTGTAATGGACTCAGCTAGCCCAATGAAGGCACTTCATTTAGCACAACTGAGAAGCTCAGGAGAATGAGGGGAGACCAGAGGAGTGGGGGGATAAGGGACAAGAGAGTCAAGAGAGGAGGAGGATCTGCGGTTCAAGTGGGCAACTCTCCAGGGTCATTCCTGAAGTTAAAAAAAAGTTAAGTAAATCCAGGGTCTGGGGGCTAGGAGACCAGAGAAAGAGGGAGACAGAGACACAGAAATTATGGTGACACTGAAGAATAAGCTGAGGACAACTGGATTCAGGGGAGATGAGAATGACAAAAGGGGACAGGAAAAGTCACCCAGAAAAGAGAGAGATGACAAGGGGGATGGAGAGGGAAGAGGGACAACACAGGAGAGGGACACTGAGAGTGGGGAAGGACAGACAAGGATAGAAACACATAGAGAACAAGGGGGAAAACAGACAGGAGTGAGGAAGCAGATGGCACATGGAGAAGACTGGGGTATGAAAGAAGTATCAGAAGTGACATGGAGAGGCAATGGACACAGGGAGGGGGGACAGTCAGTCAATAAGCATTTACTAAGCTTCTGTGCGATGCAAGGCACTGTGCTGATTTCAGGGGAAATGAAGATAAGAAATAAAAGGTCCCTAAAGGACCTAAAGATGCTAGCATTCTAATGAGTTTATTATTTATTAATTAAGAGTTTATTGTTATTTATTACATGCAAACAACAGGACATATACAAGACATATTCGGTGTAAATAGGAGGTGAACTGAGAGAGATTAACTAATGTCAATGGGGAGAATTAGGAGGGGCCTATTGAAGAATATAGATACAAAGAAGAACAGAAAAAGAAAGGATTTGTATAGTTGTCCCCCAGTTTAAAACATATACATAAATAATAATATAAGGGGATTAAACTAAATGATCCCTCTCACCTCTGACATTCTGGAATTCTGGGACCTGGCACTCACTTCCTTCATGAACCCCAGTATCAGATTACTTGTGACAGATTTTAGGCACCCGGGATGGCAAGGACCCATCTGAGAGGGAGGTGGGATAATTTTGTTTGGGATTCTATTTAGGGTTAAGTGACTTGCCTAGAATCACACAACTAGTAAGTGTGTGAGGCTGTGTTTGAACTCAGGTCTTCCTGACTCTAGGCTTGTCACTCTAGTCACTGCACTGTCGAATTGCCCTCGTGTTTAGAAACCAGTAGAATTCAAGATAGGATTCAAATTCGATTATGCATTCCAATCCATCCTCCATTCAGTCACTAAACTGTTTTCCTAAAGTACAGATTCAGTCATATCATTCACCTAATTCAATAAACTCCAGTTTTTATTGGAGGCCCTCTTTGGCCTTCAGGAAAATGGTCTCTTCCCAATCTAGAGGATCATGTGAGCAAAGGGTTACAAAGCGGAGAAGACAAGCAGAAAGTAGATCTAATAGATTATCCCCCTCCAGGAACTTAATATATATGGATGGGGGACAAACCTTTGCTCAGGAAATGAAAGAATATTTGATGACTTAAGAGAGAGACAGTAGAAATCATCGAAAGAACACTGACTTGAGAATCAAGGGCTTGGATTCAAATTCTGGACCTCTGAGACTTTGGGCAACTAGAAATCTCCCTAAACTTCCTCATGTAGAAAATAAGGGGAGTTGGACTACATGACCTCAGAGATCCATTTCTTGTTCTGACATTTTATATTCCAATGGTCCTTCCACTTCTGGTCTACATTAGTGAATGAAGGACTTATTATGTGCAAAGCTCAGTGCTAATCATCAGGGATACAAATACTAATATTACTAACAATACTCATACAAATACTAATACTAAAGTAAGACTTTCCTTGCTCTCAAGGAGCTGCCATTCTAATGTAGAAGACAACACTTATGAAGGTTTCAGATTTAAGTGAGTTGGAAAGGCTCCATGGTCTTTAACATGTAATGGCAAGGCAGGGAGTGATGCCTTTTAAAAAATGTTATTTCCACTTATGAAACTGGTTTCTAATGTTGATCCCTTTAACAGTGTTAAGGGTGGGTAGAAGACCGTTCTTTTCTGGGTCTTCAGTAGATGTGGCTGTAGTACCTGAAGGAGCAGTTGCTGGGCTGCCTGCATCCCCATTGGAGGGGCTGCCCCAGATTTTGGCTGGGGCACTGCTAGCCAAAAGGGTGCAGAATCCTTGACCATCTTCATTAGTCTAAGGGAGATGGTGGTGGTAATGGCAGCAGTGGTTCTACTTGGATGGCATATAGTGCCTCCTCTCGCTCTCTCAGGGTTCCATGCTCCTTCGATAGCCTGGCCTGTCTTCCCAGAAAATGGGAGTTAGGGCAGCCGGACCCTTCTCCACAGGAGTTGATTCCCTGGCTGATAGCTGCTCTAGTTCTAGACTGGTGGCCGGGGGTGCTCTTGAGTTCACCAGCCTGTTGGTGGTCATTACTGCTGGTGGTATGAGGAAAGTGGGCCCTTTTCCATAATGATATCCTCCAATTAAAAACTCCTCTTACCCCCAACGAAGGCCAAATTAAGCGAGCCAAGAGGCCACCTAAGTCTCTCTCTCTCTCTCTCCCCCCAAGTAGCTACCAGTGGCATCTCTATCCACTTCTGTCTCTTCTGTGCTGTGTGCTGAGTGCATGTATATGTGTGGAAGCTAAAGGAGATAAAGAGAAAGAGTCCCAAGGAAACAAGTCATTCCTTTTGTATTGGCTCTCCTCCTTATTTCAATATTTCCACATTTTTAAGTACATAGAGAGGGGGGCCTGGAGTCAGGAAGAACTGAGTTAAAGTCTGGCCACAGACACTAACTGTAGGACCCTGGCCAAGTTACTTGACCCCTGATTGCCTTAATGCACGGGAGAAGGAAATGGTAAGCTATTGCAGTATCTTTGCCAAGAAAAGCCCATGGATAGCACTGGTGTGCTGTGGTCCACAGGGTCATGGTGACTTAGACAAAATTAAATAACAACAACTCCTTACTTTACTGACCCTTGGAGAGAGCAGTTTTCAGTTGGGCATTTTAGGAGCATCTCACAACCAGATGCTGAGAGAAAACCCTGGGGCCCAGCAATACTGGCTGGAGTAACGTGCCTTGGGTGGTGTTGGGAGGGCTTTCTATGAAGGAGACAGTTCAGAGACAAGGGACTCCTTTCTGATGCTGGTTCTAGTACATTGCTGGCAAGTACCCAAAGTGTGCCTGAATTCAGGACCTCTGGGAATCAGAATGCTAGAGATATGAGATATGAGACCCAAGCCTATAGGCTGTCAGAGCTGGAAGGGACCTTAGGACACAGTGTTAGAATTGGGAGAGGGTCCTTTTGCAAAACTGTGGAGTTTCACTGATTATCCCAGTCCCTTCAAAATAGGTAGTCCCCAACTTTCATGGGGGTAACTTTTCTAGAAAATGATGTGAAAAAAAATGTGAATGCTGATAAATTGAATCTATGGGAAACAGAGTTTGGTTCCCACCACTACCACAAACTATACTCGTTCACTAGAGACTACTGAAAATACACTTTTCTAAGTTTTTGTACAAACAAAATTAATGCAGACAATATTAGAAGGGAAGCAATAAACTGGGAAAACATTTTTACAGTCAAAGGTTCTGATAAAGGCCTCATTTCCAAAATATATAGAGAATTAACTCTAATTTATAAAAAATCAAGCCATTCTCCAATTGAAAAATGGTCAAAGGATATGAACAGACAATTCTCAGATGAAGAAATTGAAACTATTTCTAGTCATATGAAAAGATGCTCATTATTAATCAGAGAAATGCAAATTAAGACAACTCTGAAATACCACTACACACCTGTCAGATTGGCTAGAATGATAGGGAAAGATAATGCGGAATGTTGGAGGGGATATGGGAAAACAGGGACACTAATACGTTGTTGGTGAAATTGTGAACACATCCAACCATTCTGGAGAGCAATTTGGAACTGTGCTCAAAAAGTCATCAAACTGTGCAAAACCGTTGATCCAGCAGTGTTTCTACTGGGCTTATATCCCAAAGAGATACTAAAGAAGGGAAAGGGACCTGTATGTGCAAGAATGCTTGTGGCAGCTCTCTTTGTAGTGGCCAGAAACTGGAAACTGAGTGGATGCCCATCAATTGGAGAATGGCTGAATAAATTGTGGTATATGAATATTATGGAATATTATTGTTTTGTAAGAAATGACCAGCAGGATGAATACAGAGAGGCCTGGAGAGACTTACATGAACTGATGCTGAGTAAACGAGCAGGACCAGGAGACCATTATATACTTCAACAACAGTATTATATGATGATCAATTCTGATGGACGTGGCCCTCTTCAACAATGAGATGAACCAAATCAGTTCCAACAGAGCAGTAATGAACTGAACCAGCTATATCCAGGGAAAGACCTCTGGGAGATGACTATGAAGCACTACATATAATTCTCAATCCCTCTGTTTTTGTCCACCTGCATTTTTGATTTCCTTCACAGGCTAATTGTACACTATTACAAAATCTGATTCTTTTTATACAGCAAAATAACTGTTTGGATATGTATACATATATTGTATTTAATTTATACTTTAACATATTTAACATGTATTGGTCAACCTGCCATCTAGGGAAGGGGGTGAGGGGAAGGAGGGGAAAAACTGGAACAAAAGGTTTGGCAATTGTCAATGCTGTAAAATTACCCATGCATATAACTTGTAAATAAAAAGCTATAAATAAAAAAAGAAAAGAAAATACACTTTTCTGCATATAACTTTTTTTCCCTGAGGCAATCAGGGTTAAGTGACTTGCCCAGGGTCACACAGCTAGGAAGTGTTTGAGACCAGATTTGAACCCAAGTCGTCCTGACTTCAGGGCTGGTATTCTATCACTGTGCCACCTAGCTGCCCCCCTGCATATAACTTTTTATAGAAAAACAATAATTCTGACAATATGTACTTTTCCTACTACAGTAACCACAAAATAACCCATAAAAAGCAGTATACAAAATAAAGCTGGCAACATACAGAACATTTTTTCTCACCAACAATTCCTTACAATTCTGAGACATTCAGTATTAGTATCTCAATAAAATAACATTGATTTCAGACAATATTCATTTTTTTTAAACCCAGGAAATCTACAGTTTCATCAATCCTATACAATACATAAAATTCTTAAAACTAAAACTTTTTTTTACCTGAATCTTACCTTGAACAGGTAAGGGCATTGTCATGAGGGCATTGTACTGTATGCTATATAACTAAAAACCTCTCTATCTTGGCCTCCCTCTGGAAACCAAGGGAGAGATTGCTGGGACTTTATCTCTGCTGTCTGAAGATCCTGAAACTGGTCTTGATACCACCTTAAAGCCCAAAGGACATTCACTGAACTTTAGGGACATAATTGCAACATACAATCTGAGTTTTAAAGGCAGACAATGAAATTACAAGGAATTCACAAGGAGCTCTTTACAACTGTTAGGTGAACAATACCAGTGAAGTACCTAGAAGGATGCCAGCCTCTCCAGAAACTTGTTCTCATTGTACCTCTCTTTTTTTCTCTATTGGACATAGCCACAAATGTGTGAGGTTGCCAGTGTGAAAGTGAAAATTAGGTTGCCAATAAAATCATGCCGATGCTTGCAGTTGTAGAAGTTAAATGTTCAAATATTGAGGATTGATTGTAAATACCTTGCTTAGCTAAAAATAGCTATTAATTGAATCAGTCAATCAATCAGAACCAAGTGTGAACAGGGTCTCTCTCTCTCTCTCTCTCTCTCTCTCTCTCTCTCTCTCTCTCTCTCTCCACACACACACACACACACACACACACACACACATCTTCTGGACTCAATCAAAAGCACCATCTTAAGGTACTTGGTCATGTCCTTAGGAACTTGTACAAAAGAGAGGAGCCATCCCAGAAAAAGATAGAGATTCCTAAGGTTTAGAAGTAGAACAGAAGGAGCAGAGTCACAGAAAACTGAGTGAAGAACTAGTAGAGCTGGATCAACCAGTTACTGGAAAAAGAGAAAGTTGGACTGAGCTCTGGCAGAGAAGGAAAATGTCAAAGATGGACACTGGTTCTATGAGCATCTCAGAGTAGAAGACCCAGCTGATACCACCAAGTACCCACCTACTTGAGGCCAAGGAAAGTTTCAAGAAGAGGTCTTCTTCCACAGCTTTCCCTTTTAATACCTATTATTTAGTTATTATTCATTTATTTAACTATTAATTTATATAAATAATAATTTATATTATTATTTAATTATGATTATTATTATTTAATACCCTATAGCAATCTGCTGTTTAGTCACACAAAGGTGCGATGAAATTTTGCCTCAACTACAGAGTCTGGGAATTAACAGAGATAGATATAAATGTAAATTTAGGCAGAGAGCCTCACTTATCTCATAATGTTTCATCTGAAAGAAATTCCTTAAAGCAGCAGAAGAGAGAATCATGTGGACTGAGGCATTGTATTACCCCGTGGCTCACTTTTAAAATGAGCTCATGATTTTAAGATGATGTCACACTTAGATAACAGATCATGGAATGTCAAGGCTGGGAACATCCTTACATCAGAGAATGTGAGATCTGGGAGGACTCAGAGATCAGAGAATATGGAATGACCCTGGAACACAGGACACTGCTCCAGAAGGACCTCTGAATATAGTTAGACCATAGCAGATGGGTCAGAGACAGAGCTGGGAGGGCCCTCAGAAGACTAAACATCATTGCTGGAAGGACATTTGCCCAGATTGTTTTAGGAAATCTTCCCCATTAGACAGCAGCTTATCTTGGTGAACTGAGCAGCCCCACTGGGAGTGGAACTCAGACCAAGTCTACAGGCATAATTCTCTAGATCTTTGATTCACCAGTACTCATTAATACTGCCCTCTTTCTCCCACTTCCCAGGACATGGGATATATGTAGTGCAAGTGAAATCTACCTTATCTTGGAACGAGCCCCTTCCAGCGATTTTTAGTCAAAAATGAAATAAATACAGTTAAAATGAATTTTCCCTATTGAGGTAGTGTAGGACCCGACCATTGTCTAACTGGCTGATGCTAGTTGACTAAACTCTATTAAACAATGTAAATGACTAAAGAGGCAAATCATTTAATCAACGTAAATATGAAAGGATGAACATGTATCTAAGCCCCAACTGCTCAACCACTGAACCCCAGGAAATTTTACCCAGCTTTGTCCAAGCAAGGGGAAACAGAATGAGGTTTGCACCCATTCCATCTCCATCAGAAGGTCCAGATCAAGATAGCCTACCCACTTTTGTCGAAGTATAATTTCACTAGACGAATAACATAGTGTTCAGATAGGCAGCATCCATTAATTCCAAACAATGGTTGTCATGGTGATGGATCTTTTTCCAGTTGCAAGCACTCATGCTAGCTCATGATCAGGGCTGTGTTATGCTCCCTAGTATATGAGAAGGGTAGTGTTTGTTTGTTGTTTTGCTCTGGATTGCTGGGTTCACAATGATTTAAAATCATTTGGGGTCTACAAAATGTCAGGAAATATCCACATATATATACCCACATACACACAGTATATATATTGAGAGACAACAAGGAGAAAGAAATTAGGTTGACAGGAAGACACAGAGACACTGAGAGACAGAGATAGAGACAGGCAGAGTCAGAGAAAGGGAATGAGAAATATAGAAAAAATATAGAATGTATAAGAAGATATGTAAAGAAACTCTTCCTACAAAACTTGCACCAGAAATAAGAACATACATTCTATCCATCATTTCAGAGTCTCTCATGATTTTACTGATCACTTCCTGGCTGAGTATCAGCAAATTTGTCCTCAGCTCAAATATCTGACTGATTTTTCCCCAAGACAGTCTTCGTCTGAACTTGAAGGCCTGTGGTGCAAATGAAGTCCATGTTATCTTGGAATGAGCCCCTCCCAGTGATATTTTTCAAAAAAATAAAAAAGAATAGATACAGTTAAATTGCATTTTCCCCCCTATTTAGATAACTTAGCCTCCTACTACTGTAGACCATTACATGTGCTTTAAGGATTACAAAGCACCTTTTACAAGTCTCATCAGACTTTGCATTGCATACACTTTCAGATACTATCACATTGTAGGTCAGTTTCTCTTAACTATTTTTTAAATTTTTTTTTAATTATAGTTTTTTATTTATAGTATATAGGCATGACTAATTTTACAGCATTGACAATTGCCAAACCTTTTGTTCCATTTTTTCCCCTCCTTCCCCCCAAACCCTCCCCCACATGGCAGGTTGACCAATACATGTTAAATATGTTAAAGTATAAATTAAATACAATATAAGTCTACATGTCCAAACATTAACTATTTTTTTGGAAGTGAAAGTTCTTTTGAGAGGAATATTAGCAAATTTATTAGTGCAAAAACTTTTTTTAAAAACGAAAAAAAGAAAGAGGCAGTAATGGTAAGGTGATAATAATGATAATAGTACTGAAATAGTACTTTATAGTTTGGGAGCACACTGGGAAGGTAAGGGGTAAATTATTATTATGCCCATTTTCTAGATGAAGGAACTGATCTTCAGAGAGGAGTAACAATATGCCTCAAGTATCTCCTTCATAGACTTCATTAAACTGTGATCTCGCTAAAGTACAGGTCCGACCATTTCACTACACTTAGACAATGAATTCCAGTGGTTTCCTAACACCTGCAGAATCGAATACAAAATTCTCTCGTGTGTAAAGACCTTCCTAACCCAGCCCCTTTCTATCTTTTCAGTCTTTTTCTATCTTACTCCTCTCCAGATATTCTAGGATGCAGTGATACTGGCTTCCTTTCAGTTCTTCCAACAAGACCCACCATCTGCCAACTCTGGGCACTTTCACAGGCTATCCCTCATGCCTGGAATTCCCTTCCCTCCTCACCTTGGCCTTCAGTTTTTCAGGATTTTTTCCAAGTCCCAGAGAAAGTCTCATTTTCTGAAAGAAGCCTTTTCCAGTCTTCTTTAATGCTTCTGCCTTCTTTCTGTTGATCATATCCCATCTATCCCATGATAAGCTATAGGCTTATTTGTAGATGGTTGTTTGCATGTTGCCTCTCCCAGTAGACTATGAGCTCCTTAAGAACAGAAAGGTCTTGTGTCTGTATATTTCCAGTACTCAGCACAGTGCCTGGCCCACAGTAAGCCCTTGATATGCTTCCCGAGATGGTATTAACATTAGATCACAAAACATATAAATAGAAGTGCTGGGGTTGTTCTGAGATCATAGATTGTTAAATTTGAGAGCACTCAAAGATCAGAGAAGACGTAATGTCAGAGCTGAGAGCCACCAGAAACAGGGATGTGAGAGGCGGTAGGCTCCTCAGAGAGTGCTCTTTGTCAGAGAATGTCGTTGCTTGGAGGGACCTTTGACTATAGCCTTACTTGGTAGCACTAGGAGGGTCCTTAGACAAACAGAGTTGAAAGGGTCCTTAGAAGACTGAATGTCGTTGCTGGAAGAATATTTGCCCAGAGAGCTTGTGTTGGGAGCCTTCCCCAGTAGGGAGCAGCTTATGTGCTCCCTAATGTAGAGCAGGGAGTAGCCCCATTGGCAATGGAAGTCAGACCAAATCTATGGCATAAATCTCTATGATCTTAGATTCTTCTGAGCTCATTTCCCTTTTCCTCTGGTATTTAGGCTGGTCATGGATGTGTGTGTGTGGTGGAATCGCAATCTACCTAATCCTGCAATGAGGTCCTTCTCTAATTTTCAGTAGTATTAGATAAATAAAAATCCATTTCCCCTGGTCCCCTGGTAGCACAAACAAGCCCATGTAAGCCCAGCAGATCTTAGCCCACTACCATCGTATAACTGATTGTGATTAACTGGTTAGCTTTGTTTAGTCATTATAAATGACTAAAGAGGTGAATCACTGGATCAAAGTAAATATCAAAGGATGAATCGGAATACAAGCCCCATTTGCTATATAGGACAACCACTGAGCCCCAGGAAATTTCATCCTTGCTTGTCCAAGCAAGGAAGAGTAATATGATGTTCTCATTTCTTCTCCAACAGAAGGTTCTGATTAAGGTAGTCCACCCACTTTTGTTAAACTATAATTGCAACAGGAAAAATATAATGTCCATGAAGGTAGCATCAATTGATTCCAATCACTGGTTGCCAAGGTGATGGATCTGTCTCCATGGATACCTGGAAGCCTGAGTTCCAGGAACTAGCAGCTTATCAAGATTGTGTTATGAGCCCCAGTACACGAGGAAGGGAGGGCTTCTTCCTTGCTTTGCTCTAGACTGTCAAGTGAGTATGACTTAAATCATTAGGGGACACAAAAATATCAGAAGACATCCACACAAGCAGATATATGTAAATATAGGCATATCTATATATTGAGAGACAAAGACAAAAAGACAAATGAGAGAGAGAGAAATGCAGAGATACTGAGGCAGAGAAAGGGACAGGTAGAGGCAGAGCTAGTTATGGAGAAAGAGAAATAAAGAAATTAATTCCAAAAGAGCATTCATGAGAAAATACATAAAGAAGCTCTTGCTCCAAGATCTGCAGCAGAAATGGGAACCAATCTGTGATCCTCATTCCAAGGGCTCTAATGGAATCACTGATCATCTCCTAGCTAGGTGCCAATAAGTCTATCCCTAGCCAGCTAAAATATTCAATAGAACTCTTTAAGTTTTTCAAAGACAGTCTTTGGATTTTAAGGAATTCTATGGAGACCATCACAAGTCTTATAAGGATTACAAAGAACTTTTCGCAATTCCCATTTAATTGTGTCATGGTATATTGTATACACCATCAGATTTAATCACACTGTGGGTTCATTTTTCTTAACTTTTTTCTTTGATGAAAGTGACAGTTTTTGGGGGGGAGAGGGGAATATCAGCAAATAAATGAAGTAAAGATCTTTTCTTAAAGTAAAAGAAAAATAAAAAGGCAATATGTTATGGTAATGATAATGGTAATAGCATGGAAATAATACTTGATGATTTGGGAGGACACGAGGGAGGTAAAGAGTACAAGTAAGTACTATTGTCCCCATTTTCTAGATGGAGGAACTAGAAAGGAAATCACCTGCCTCAAGTCTCTTCTGAAGGTGACATTCATTAAACATATTTTGATGATGGCATGCTACTATGCTGTAAGAAATGATGAGCTGAATGATTTTAGAAAAACATGAGTGCTAGGTCTTACAGCAGATGGAGAACCTGCTGTGGACTCAGAAAGACCTGAGTTCAAATATAGACTCAGACACTTATCAGTTGTGTGATCCTGGGCAAGTCACTTAACCCCAACATATAAAGATTAAATAATGAAGCATGAAATAAACAGAACCAAGAGAACTTTGTATACGGTAACAGCAATATTATTCAAAGAACAACTTTGAATGACTAAATACTTAACTACAAAGGACGTATGAAGGAAGATGTTATCTACCCCCAAAGAAAGCAGTGATAAATAGAAGTAGAAGCATAGTATAGTTTCACATCTATATATCTATTTATATATCTGTGTCAAATAGTGGCCTTCTCTAATATGGAATGGGAAGGGAGGGTAAAAGATAGTTCCAAACAAAATCTTAATAACATTAAAAAAACATTTTTCATATTAATTCTCCCTCCAAACTAGTCAGTAAACCCCAGTGGCTCCATAATACTTCCAGGATCAAATATAAAATCCTGATTGTTGTGCAAATGAAACTTTTTTCTACCTTATTGCTCTCCGGGTATTCTAGGATGCAGTGATACTGGCCTCCTTTTGGTTTCTCCAACAAGACCTACCATCTCCTAACCCTGGACCCTTTCACAGGCCATCCCTCATGCCTGGAATTCCCTTCCCTCCTCACCTTGGCCTTCAGTTTCCTAGGATTTTTTCCAAGTCAAAAAGAAAGTCTCACTTTCTGAAAGAAACTTTTCCTAGTCCTCTTTCTTTCTGATGATTTTATCTTATCTATTCTAGACATTACTTATTTATAGATGGTTGTTTGCACGTGCCTCTCCCAGTAAATTGTGAACATCTTGCTTGCAAGGTCTTTTGCCTTTATACCCTTGATGTGTATTCCCACTCATTGTGCTTAACGCACGAGGTGCTCAATGAATGCTAATTGACAGGGTATTAAAATGAGTCACAAAACATGATTGCTGGGAATGTTATTACTCATAGATCAGAGAATATGTACTGTCAGAAGTGGACCATAGGACCATCGAAGTCATGGAATATCACAGAATACCAGAGTTATTAGGGTCCTCAGGCTTTGAAGAGAACTTTGAGTGTAACGTGGCTTTTTAGCACCAGAAGGATCCTCAGAATGTGGAGAGAACTAGGAGGGTCCTTAGAAGACCGAAGTCATTGCTGGAAGGAGATTTTCCCAAGCTCAAGCAGCTCATACTAGGAATCTTTTCCTTTAGAGGACAGCTTATCTCAGGGGGTTGAGTGGGGCCATTCTGAGTGGAACTCATACCAAGACTATTGGCACGATTGCTTAGGGTTTTTGATTTTTTTTTAGAGCTCATTAATATCATCCTTTCCTCTCCACCATATCTGACCTGGGGCAGGATGTAGAGTGTGTGTGATGCAAAGGAAGTCTACTTACTACTGAAGTGACACCTTGCCCATGAGTTTAGTAATAAATTAATAAAATAAAAATGAATTTTTCATTAACGAGGAAGGACACTTGAACCCATGTCAGCCTAACAGAGCTTAACCCCTGCCACTGTAGAAGTGACTGCTGCTAACTAGTTTGGTTCAGTCACTGTAAATGATGAAAGAGGTGAATTATTCATCAATGTAAATATGAAAGGAAAAACAGGCAAACTCCATCTGCCATGTAGTCCCCAAATCGAACCCCAGGATACTTGACCCTGGCTTGTCCAAGTGACAGAAAGTAGAATGAGGTTCTTCTTTCTCCAGTAGAAGGTCCAGATCAAGGTAGTCCACCTCTATTGAAGTAGAATCTCATTAGAGAAAAAAATTGGTGTCCAGGAAGGCAACATCAGCTGATTCCAATCATTAGTTGCCATGGTGATGGGTACATCTCCATGGATACCTGGAATCCTGAGTTACTGGCACTCAGGCTAGTTCCTTATCAGGCCTCCATTCTTATCCTTAGGCGAGGAGAAAGGGAGAGCTTCTCCCCTGCTTTCCTCTGGATTGCCAAACTGGCACATCCTGAAATCACCAGATATTACACACATTCACATATATGTTCATCAGGAATATATGGAAAGTGACAGAGAATAGATCCGGAAATAGGGACAGAGACACAGAGATAGAGAAACAGTCAGAGAGACAAGCAGAGCCAGAGTCAGAGATGAGAAACAGAAAAATAGACGCCAACCGTAGAACAGTGTGCATAAGAATTCCCATAAAACAAGCAGCTGTTGTTTCAAGGGAACAAACATGCCATCCATTATCCCAGGTTTCTGGTGACTTCACTGATCACCTCCTATCCAGGTGCCCAGAAGACTGGCCCTGGCCCAAAGACATTAGGGAAGTCTGAAGTCTGCCAGGACAGGCTTTGAACTTGAAGGAGGGCTATGTGGATCACCACAAGCCCTTTAAGGACTACAAAGCACTTTTCACAAGCCTCAGTTGGTCCTCACGAGACCCTCACAAGACAATGTTTTAGTACAAGGATGATTATCTCCATTTCCCAAAGGGAGGTACTGAGGCCCAGGGAGGGGCAGGGATCTGCTTCGGGGGATCAGGAGGTCACATACTAGTGTCCCAGCATTGTCTCCTGACCTGCAGAGCATGCCCTGGAGACTTGATTCACTCAGGCTCGGAATTCTCTTTCTGGGGCTGAGCTGTCCTCACTGGTGAATGGGCCCACCTTACCTAGCTAGGCCCAGACCAGGCCACACTGCTGGCTTTGCCGGCCAGCCAGACACCCTGGCCATGGCTTTGCCATCTGCCCATGAGCCAAAGAAGAGGCTCTCTGCCTCTTCATGCTTCTCTGTCATGTAACAACTAGCTGTGTGACCTCAGCTCTAAGGAATGGGGGGTGGTTTCAAGCAGGTCACCTCATCTCTGAATCTGTCTTCTCAAGTGTAAAATGGATTACTGATATTGGCATGAACTCCCTATTCTGGGGTTGCTGAGAGGACAGGTTTAGCAACCCTGAAAGCTCTGAGATAACATCATTGAGCTCTGTAAGACCTGAAAAGCACCTCGGGCATCTCAGGATGGAGGTGGGTTGAGACAATCCACCATCAACCTTTTCACCTCACTTATCCCTACCTGCCTCTAGAGGGGGAGATCCTAAATCAATTGATCCTTCAGGGGTATGGCCTAGGTCTGGCCCTCTCTTCCATTTCAGCTGGATGACACGGGAAGTCAGCTCTCTAGGATTATAGGACGAGGTCATTCCCAGGGGGTTTGTACAAAACCCTCAGGCTAGTTTGGAATCAGGAGACTGAGCCTGTGGCTGTGGGGTGGTAGAAGCCTCACCGAGCCCTGGAGAAGGAAGCTCTTGGAGGAAGCCGGGGGTGATGGAGAGCATGGGTCTCAATCTCCTTTGAGCAGAGGATTTGGACTTTTTATTTGCCATCTTAGCAGTGTGCCCAGCTGGTGCAAGGGTCTGGATGAGGACTTGAGGACAGATGGCATATTATGAGGAAAAGCATATTCAAGGATCTACAAGGCTCCCAGCAGGGGAGCTACACTCTAATTAAAGGGGACATCCTGGGGGCTCCACAAAGATTCCCAGTAGCTGGGTGTTACCCTTTAGCCACATGTGTTTGCAAAGTGTGAGGCCATTTCCTTCAGGTCTCTGTGTTACTGGTGGGAGGTTGTGTCATGGAATATATGGTCTTGAACCAACTGCAATTAAATCAAGTGGACGAACTGATATCCACTGTGACGATGGGAGAAGCACAATGTTGGGGCTCATGCCATTCCTTTCCCCAACACGTCAGGACTAACTCTAGAAGAGATGGGGAGATCCTCTCTTTGGGGACCTGAAAGGCCAGTGTGAGTGGGAATCCCGAGAGTATCTCCAGAGATTGGGCTACATATAATACTTATTATCTCATTTGATGCTGGCATTTTCCTAGCAGTTATTACTATGGCTATTTTACAGATGAGGAAACTGAGGCTCAGAGAGGTTAGTTTACTAACATATGATCACACAGCTAGGAAGAGGCAGAAGTGGGATTAGAATCTGTGCTTCCTCAGACTTCAATCTATCACTCTTTGCACTATATCTCACTGCAGCTTTGTCTTTAGTTTAAAAGATAAAAGGCTCTTATGTTAGTCACTTGCTGATATTCATTCCCCAAGCAGAAATCATTTCTAACAGTGAAAAATAGTTAAGCCAACCTGTCCCACAATCTGGCCATATCTGAGAGTGTGCACAGTATCCCACATCCGCCCCTTCTGTACAAAGGAGGAAGACCACCACTTTGCCTCTTGGAGAAATGTAGGCACTATCATAATTCAAGGATTCTCTGTGGCTCTGATGAGGATCTCCCTCGCCAGGCAATCCCATCACATCCTACAGATGGCCGTATGAGTTGATGTGGCCAAAGAAATCTAGCTCATTGTGCACAGCCTTCTGGTTGCACCTAGGCTGATCGGAAGACCTTAGAGCTCAAAAGGACCTCAGAGGACATCTTGTCCAAATCCTCCATTCTACAGAGGAGGAAACTGAGGCCCAATATGGTTACGTAACTTGTCCAAGGGACTGTCAATCAGAGGCAGCATTTGAACCCAGGATCTCTGACGCAACAGCTGCCAGGGTTCTTTCCACCATACTGTTCTCCCTCCCAGGGACAGGCCCAATCACAGTTTCCTCAGAGAATGTCGAATTTGGCTTCTGCAGATCCACAAGGAAAGAGAAAAAGGATCTTTAGCTGTCATGTGAGCAATAGGGCTGAAAACATAGTAAATAGAAAAAAAATTTAATTTATTTTAAATTTACTATTTAAAATAGGAAATATTTTACTGGTGGAAAATGCAAAGCACAAGGAATTTGGACGTGGGCACAATGCCTGGCACATACACAGCAGGCACTTCATAAATGCTTGTTTGATTGGCTGGGCCCATAAGAAAGAATCTGGACAACTCTCTTCCCCTCCAGTGGTCCTATCTCCCTCAGTTTGAGGTCTCCCATCCACCAAGGAGGAAGCCTTGGGATCCCCAGAATCCACTGCTTTCCCTCTGCTGGGTCCACCTTCCCAGGGACTTAGATCTCCACAATGAAAGTCCTCACCTCCACCTCCTCCCAATAATCCTTTCACTCCCCACCTCCCAGGGCTATTGGGAAAGCCCTTTGCAAAGCAGAAAGCCTTGAGAGACAAGAGCTGTCGCCATCTCTTACTCTCCCGAGGTCTCTCTGTTTGCACAATGATGCTCGGGAGTGGCTCACTGATGGGACTCCGGCCCCAGAAGTGAATTAAACAAGCTTCCCCATGGGGCCTCATGGGCCTTCTGCTGAGTGAGGGACACTGCCATTTGGAGGCCAGAGGCCTGCTCCTCCTTACCATAAGTTGCCCTAACAATTAATTAGCACCGTGTATTTCGATCCAACCGGAGGCAACAGATCCATAAGCATTTATTAAGCCCCTAGAGCGGTATAGGAATTCTCCTAGGTACCAGGGATGGGGCAATGAAGGAAACAGCCTTACTCACAAGAGCCAATGAATCCTTTCGGATCTCTGGCCCTGATAAGCCATATTTATAAAGGCGATAATGGAGTTCCATTATCCCACATGGGAACTGATGAGATCACCAAGTGAGATAGTATAGAAGAAGAAGAGAGCCCAGAATAGACACTCACAGTTAGTGGGCATGGGCTAGAAGAAAATCCACTGACAGAAGCAGAGAACAAATGTTCAAATAAATATGTGGAGAACTAGGAGAAACAGTGTCAAGAAAACCACAACAGAAGATAATATCAAAGGGTGATCCACAGTGTCAGTATCTCAAGGACATTTATGATATGAAGCTAAATTTGCAGCTTTAGAATAAAATCTCTATTACTCTCATTTTGTGCATTTCTGTGTGGCCATCTCTGGTCATGGACTTGATTGTTGCCTGTTTTCTTAGAGACTATCTCCAATGAATTACTGGTTCTCTAATACTATTCTGCTTCCTGAGATGCATCTGCTATTTCTTATGCTACTGGGCTTGGCTGACTTGTGTGGGATACTTTTCCCTCTCGTTCCCCCTCTGTTTTTAATTTAAAACCATCCTAATGAGATGTGCAAGACTCGAGGTAAATATATATAACCCTGGTTAGCAATGTCTTCCTTAAAGTAATTATAGAGCCTGTTATTGTCCCTTGAAGACTGAAGTAAGAGACTAAATCTGCCTCTTGGCAATTTCCCCCATACCCTCCCTGCTCTAAGTTTCTTCCTTTTAGGGTTAAAGAGAACACAAGTGAGTCCATCAGTTATGTGCCAAGCACTAAGCTAAACCTTTGGCATTTAAACAAAGGCAAAAGATGCTCTTGCTCTGAAGGAGCTTACAGTCGACAGACAAACATTTATATAAAAATAAGATAATACACAGGATAAATTGGAGATAATCAACAAAAGAAGGCACTAGCCTTAAGAGGGACTGGGAAAGGCTTCTTGTAGAGGTGGAATTTTTTTTACTGGGATCAAGGAAATGGAATTGAGGAGGCAGAGAATTCTAGTCATAAGGGATAGCCAGTAACAACACTGGGAGTTAGGAGATCTCTCATGTCCTATCATATTCTTTTTTTCTCTTGGTTTTCTTTTCTTTTTTTTCTAATAAATGTATTTATTTTTAATAGACATTGCTTTATGAATCATGTTGGGAGAGAAAAATCAGAGCAAAAGGGAAAAACCAAGGGGGAAATAGAAAAACAGAAAAAAAGAAGTGAACCTAGCATGTGTTGATTTACATTCAGTTTCCTTAGTTCTTTTTCTGGATGCAGATGAGATTTCTGTCCAAAGTCTATTGGGATCGCTTTGGATCACTGAATCACTGAGAAGTACCAAGTCTTTCATAGGTGATCATTGCACATTCTTGCTGTTATTGTGTACAATGTATTCCTGGTTCTGCTTGTTTCGCTCAGGATCAGTTCATGCAAATCCCTTCAGGTCTTTCTAAAATCAGCTTGTTTATCATTTTTTATAGAACAATACTATTCAATTACCTTCATATACCATAGCTTGTTCAGCCATTCCCCAACTGATGGGCATCTATGATGAGTGTCATCTTCAAGGAATTGCAAGATCAATGTAACTGCATCTCAGAGTATGTGGGGGGCAGCCAGGTTTAAGAAGATTGTTAAAGTTGGAAGAGGCCAAGTTATAAGACTTTAAAAAGCCAAACAGGATTTTATATTTGACCCTGGAGATGATAGGGAGCCACTGAAGTTAAATGAATAGGTTGGTGACCTGTGGTTTAGGAAGATCATATTGACACCTTAGTAGAGTATGGAATGGAGAAGAAGAAAACTGAAGAAGAAACTGAAGGCAGGGAAATTCACCATCAGGTTATTTCAATGGTGCAGGTATGAGGGGCTGAAGGACTGTACTAGAGTTGTACCAGTGTCAGAGAAGAGAAGAGGGGAATGTAACAGAGATGCTAAGGACAGAAATGACAACACAAGTGATAGGTGTGGGGGAAAATGATTTATATTGTTTGGGAAAAACTATTACACTGTTTAAATTCAACCTTCATATGATTAAAGGTTGCCCACACCCAGAATGTCATGACTTCAGTAACTCTCTAGGAATACTGGAGATAGCTACAAAGTATTTTGGATTTCCCTAGTCCTGGATCTACCCAAATCATTCTTTGTTGGAGTTACTAAACCCAGGGCTTGTGATAGATTCATCTAAGCATATGTTTCAGCTTACTGTGATTTGGGTGTGCACAAGGTATCCTGGTCTAAATCCTATATAATGTAAACCTTCCAGCTCCTTTCCAGTTTTCTCTTCTCTAACAAATATCTAATACATTTTTTAAAAAAGTTATTTAAGATCTGGGGGTTTGTTTGCACAAACAACAAACCACCAAGGGCTCCCTGGGTAAAACCTAAAGTCACTCAGAGACCATGGAAGGTGAATAAATCTCTGTATTCTAACAGTCAGCATGGGTTGGACTGACCAAAATAGAAGCACATCAAAGACAGTAGGAACCTGTTGAGTTCCCTTGGGTTCAGGTTGGACACAGTCTAAGGCCTGATTCCAGCTATCTGGAAAATTAAGGGGACAGCTAGGTGGCGTAGTCAAGAGACACTTCATACTTCCTAGCTATGTGACCCTGAGCAAGTCACTTAATCCCAATTGCCTCAAGAAAAAAAAAAGAAAGAAAAGGAAAAGAAAAGAAAAGAAAAAAGAAAATTAAGGGCTATGCTTGGTCTTCACCCAGAGAAAGACTCAGATGATTAACATTCACCCAGGCTGCCAATAATGCTGTTGGATTATGAATTGAGCTGTTAATTAAAGAAAGCAGTCACAATATATTTGAAAATTATTAAGTACTGAATTGGGTATATTTTGCTTCAAAATGGATAAAGTTTTGAAGACTTTCTATTTGGGCATTGTCACAAGATGGTAGCATCCCTGATGACAGCATACTGTAAAGTTCTAAAGTAATAAAGTTTGAGAAACTAGGACCACTCCCAGCCAAGGTGGGGGAATTTAAAAGTTTGCAAATAATAAAGAGTGAGGGTTTTATCTGATATAATTTGGCTATCACTTATGAAAATTATGAAATTGTACATGTTAATAAATAATATTCATTGAAGCTACATCTTAAAGCCAATTTAGTAATGACAGACCTTTATATTCAAAGGTTCTATTTTGCTTTCAGAGTTAATAGGCAATTCACATATCTGTTAGTTTGGAGTCATTCAGTAGCTAGCATTTTTCTGGGTTTTGAGTAGTCACTATTTGTGTGAAACTCGAGAATATGATTATTTTTAAATTTATAAATCAAGGATAAATAAGATGTCTTTATATGGGTTTCCTGTTAATAGTTATTGCAACATGAAAAACAATGATAACAGCCTTGAAGTATGATCAGTGACATTTTCTATTAGTGAAATTTTGCTATTTAGGGTAAAATCTCTTGGATCTGTAATATGATATTGTTCTGAGTTTTGATTTTAGGCATGATTGTCTTAATTGTCTTTAAGTCAATACACTATTCAAGAGGAATACTATATGCTGCCCAAAGTGGGTGAAGTCTGAAAACTGCTACAGGTGGAGGTCTGTGCTTGGAAAAGTTAAAAGGACAATTTCTTATCAGCAAAGGTAGGAAATTTACTCAGTTTATCCATTGTACCCTTTCTTTTCTGAACAGGAAATTTCCCCACCTGCTTAATAATGCGCCTAGCTATAATGGTCTGTAAATAATGTGGAATTTTGCTGTATTATTGGCTTCCAAATGTTTTATACAAGATATATATAGCCCTTAAGTATGTTTTAACAATAAGTTTTCCAAACAGGATTAAGGATTTGACATACAAAACTGTATTTAACTTTTAAAAATTTTATGTATTTTTTTTTCCTATTTTGAAATTTTTGATAACATTCAGATTCAAAACAGCTGATTTTACAAATCAGGCCCTCATGGATCCTTTTAAAGATTCTGTTGATATGAGATTCAGGGTTCAGAGGAAAAAGAAAGAGTAAGCAAGTGATAGATAAAAACTGAAATTTTCAGAAGGTGAATTATAGGTTCCTAATTTCACATTCTTATAACTTTAATGATAATAAAGATTAGCTCCATTGAGTTTGAGCTATTTTTAACCATATGAACTAGTTACTGGAAAAACAAACTTAGGAGGTTGAAGTAAATTATATTGAGTCTTGTTACTGGTAGATTTTTAACCTAATTGCCTTTGGAAATCTCTGCAAGTGACTTGGAACCAAAGAAGCAGATCTGCTAGGAGGAGTCATCTCTGGAGCTACCCTGAGAAAGAAGACTTCCAGAATCATGAAAGGAAAATGCTTCCAGGGACTAGACAAATGCACTAGAAAAATACAGCTACAACTTAAAATGTAGCATCTGATTATATGGATATGGGAAGTAAGTTACCAGAAACAGAAAGACTTGATGTTATTTAATATTGATGATTATCATTTCTAATATAATAAATGTTACTTTGGCTTTTTTGTTTCATGGTGTTTATGTTTGCTTTCAGGAAGTGTATGCCCCAAATGCTGTTACTTAATGTTCTAGGATCAGACCATTCCTCCTGAAACTTTTTTGGTTAACTGAGACTGTCTTCTATTTTTAAGAACCTTCCTTGATGAAATGTGCCTTACAGAATAATAATATTAAATCATTGATATTCCTCAAATAGAAGCCAAAGGGAAATTTGAAACTCCAAAAATGATTGAGTTAACCATAAAAGAGTTTTCTTGCCTATATTGGTGATATGTAAATCTCCCTTCTCAGTCTTACTGTGAATCCTCTAAATGTAGTTTAATCTGTAACCTGACTTAGTTTACCTATAGAATCTATCTAACAAGGTTTGTCTCTTTAAGGGATGTATAATATTTTGATTTTACTTAACTCATAATATTCAACTTTTTGCCATTGTAGGAAACATGGGATTTTCTGTGATACTCATGGCCATAGCACACTTGTTTCATAAAACTGCAGGGGTCCTCAAACTTTTTAAATAGGGGGCTAGTTCACTGTCCCTCAGACTGTTGGAGGACCAGGCTATAGTAAAAACAAAAACGTTGTTTTGTGGGCCTTTAAATAAAGAAACTTTATAGCCCTGGGTGAGGGGGATAAACGTCCTCAGCTGCCACATTTGGCCCATGGACCGTAGTTTGAGGACCCCTGCAAAAGTATAAGTTTAAGCCCCCCATCTTATAGCCACTAATATAGTGGCTATAAGCTTATAGCTTACTCAAATTGACCCCTTTGACTATGAGACTTTGGGAAACATTTGTCACCAATTTGACCCTTACCCCTTCTTTTTTTTTTTTGTTTAAATTATTTTAGACAACCTACATGACATGTTTTTAAAAATAATGCCTTGATCCCTACCCCTTCTTAAATGAATTATATCAAGCTTTAGACATGATGGATAATAATGAAGATAATTCCATTGTTTTAGTGAACTCCCTTTGATTCTTTGACCCAATCTTTCTGTTTTTGTAATTATGCTTTTGCTAATATGAGAATATTAGAGAAGGAAAAAGAGATTATATGGAAAAAGAGAAAAATTGTGGGGGAAAATGTTTTATTATATTATTGGGGGAAATGATTAATATAATATTATACTAATTAATAAATAATATAATATTGTAATAACGAATGATGTATTATTATGCTAATTAATATTCATATTAACGTAACATTATACTCTATTCAACCTTATTGATTAAAGATTGTTCACACCCAGAATATCACCTGACCCCAGTAACTTTAGGAATGCTGGAGATGGTGACAAGGTATTTTGGGTTCCCACAGGGCTTGAATACACCCATATCATTTTTCGGTTACTATACCCAGAACTTTTGATGGGTTCACCCCAGTTTGTGTTTTGGTTTACTGTAGTTCCTGTGTGAGCATTCTTGTCTAAATACTATATAATGTATACCTCCTATCTCCTGAAAGAGAGAGAGAGAGATACCTCCTTTTTGGCTCTTTCTCCTCTATGAAATGGCCTAATAAATATCTTTCTGAAACTTTTTCAAATTTGGGGGCTTGTTCCCAAGAAAAAGGTTAGATGTGAGAGGTGAAATTGTGCGATGACACCTAATTTTCAAGCCCAGGTGACTGGAAGAATGGAAATATTTTAGAAACAGTACAACTAGGTCCTGATTAATGTCTCCATTAATGAAGTGGTTACATATGATCAATAATTTGCATTATTGAAAGTTATTATTTTGTAAAACATTGTAATTTGTACTAGACTAATGGAAATATGCATTATCAATCCAAATAATGTGATTACTACACAAGTAATTACTGCACAAGATTCATTATTCTCACTAATACTAACTGGAACCTGATTATAATCAGGAAGTTAGGAAGGGGCAAAAGATAATGAATTGTTTTGTCCGTGGTAAGCTTGAGATTTCTACAAAACATCTAGGTCAAAATGTCCAAAAGGCAACTGGAGATGCCGTTGGAATTGGAGGCCAAGTGAGGCATTCGGATAGACAAATATGTCTGAAATTCATCTGCATAATGAAAATAGTTTAATCCATGGGAGCTGATGAAATAATCAAGGGAAATAGTTTCTAGAGAGAAGAGGGTTCAGGATAAAGCTTTGGGGGACCCTCACACTAAGCAGATGTGACTGGGATGAAGATCCAACAAAGGAAACTGAGGAGAGGTCAAAGAGGTGGAAAAGAGCACTGTTCTAAAAACCAAAGAAAGAAGAGATATCAAGAAGAAGAGAATTACCAGCAGTATAAATGCTACAGAGAGATCAAGAAGGTAAAGATTGAGAAAGGGCCATTTGATTTGACAATTAAGAGATCATCAATGACTTTTGAAAGACCAGTATCTTTGGATCAAGCCAAACTGCAGAATTAAGAAAAGAGTGCTAGGAAAGGAAGCAGAGGCATTCATTGTAGACAGCTTTCTCAAGGAGGTTAGCCCCAAAAGGAGAAGAGACATGAGAAGAATGCATGGAACAAGTGATAGCTTTTTGAAGATGAGGAAGACATATGGGCATGTTTGTAGGCAGTAGAGAAGTAGTAAATAGAATGGGAGAGATTGAAGATCAGTAAGAGTAGAGATGATACAGAGGGAGCTATCTGTTGAAGAAGATGGGATAGAATGAGATCACTTTTGCATGTGGAGGGATTTTCCTTAACATAAAACAGCCTATCAAGAAAGTCCTTGATGTGGCTCTCTTCAACAACGAGACGAACCAAATAAGTTCCAATTGTTCAGTAATGAAGAGAACCAGCTACACCCAGCAAAAAATCTCTGGGAAACAAGTGTAGACCACAACATAGTATTTCCATTCCTTCTGTTATTGTCCGCTTGCTTTTTTGTTTTCCTTCTCAGGTTATTTTTATCTTCTTTCTAAATCAGATTTTTCTTGAGCAGCAAGATAATTGTATAAATATGTATACATATATTGCATTTAATATATACTTTAACATATTTCACATGTAGGGGACTACCTGCCATCTAGGGGAGAGGGTGAGGGAAGGAGAGGAAAAGTTGGAACAGAAAGTTTGGCAAGGGTCAATTACCCATGCATGTGTCTTGTAGATAAAAAGCTATAATAAAAAAAAAAGTCCTTGCAGACTCAAGTCATATCCCTTTTGGGTCTTTTCTCCAGGAACTCTGGTGAACATCCGGCTAGCCCTCCTTTAGACTATCTAGCGTTTATTAATGTATTGATAATGTGACACACAAAATGGAACCCATTCCTCCAGATGACTTTTGAGCAGGGCAGTTTACAGTGGGACTGTAATCTCCTTAGTCTTTGGCAGCAGGTCATTTAAGGCAGTTCAAGATCTCAGGAGGTTTTTGTTATTTGTTGGTTTATGAGTTTTGTTCATGTCAAACTTCCCCCAGAGCATCCCCCATCTAGTTCTTATAAAGATGCTTCTTGGAATCCATATGTAATAAGAAGAGAACTTTAGTAGGTCAAAATATTCAGAGGACAATGTTCTTAACCTTAACCAGACAAGAGATATTCTATGTTTAAAGTTCAGTTCCCAACCTTAATCCAGTTTCCTTAGGAAGTTCTTTTATTCTGAACTGCTGCTCACCTTCCTAAAGGGATATCTAAAAAACATTTTTAGGCTACAAAAATACTTCTTAATATCTATAGAGAACATCAAAAAAGGGGTTTTCATATGCATCACAGGATATATATGGCATGGTTTCCTCCTAGGCCATTGTGCTTCTCTATGATTCTTCTTTCAATGCCTGTCTCAGTTACCATGGATTCAATGGTCATCAGTATTCAGAAACTCTGGTAGACATAGCCAGCCCCTCATTTCTTTCCTGAGCTCTGGTCACATCTCAAAATGCTGGTGGGTCACCCAAGACAGAACATCTGACTTAATTCCTTGAAGCCCAGAGGTTGAGTACTGACTTATATACTTACTAGCTCTATGATCCTGGGCAAATCAGGATTCCTCAGTTTTCTCATCTGTAAAATGGAGAAAATAATAACACCTCCATCACAGGCTTTTGTTGGGGATCCAATGAATTTGGTACATGGATAGTACTTTGAAAATCTTAAAGTGCTACATATATGTTAGCATCTACTACTACTACTACTACTACTACTACTACTTCTTCTACTACTACTACTACTACTACTACTACTACTACTACTACTTCTACTACTACTACTACTACTACTGATATCTCCAGTAGGATATTCCATAAATATTCCAAACTTTATCAACATCTTTATTCCTAAACCCACCCCTGCTGGGGAGATTTCTATTTCTTTTGAGGGAAACACAAGCTTTTCAGTTGCCCAAGTACACAACCTTGGAGTCATCCTAGACTCTTCCTACTCACAATCTCTCCAAATACATTATATTACCAAATCTTCCCACAACTTTTTCTACATTTTTCATCAATATTCCCTTCTCTATTTCCTCTGAGGAGAAAATCTTCCAAGGCTGCGGGTTACAAGAAATAGAGTGACTAAATTTAACAATTTAATTAAAAAATAACAAGTTGTGCAAAAGATGAAAAAAAGGATCTCCAAATACAAAGGAAAGGAAATTAAAACAACATAAGACAAGTTGGCACCTATCAACAAAACAGGAAGAAATGGAATAATGTTTTCCAAAGAGCAATGGGACACAAGATACAGTTCAGCATGACCTATCCTGCAAATCTGAGCTTAATCATAAATGAAAAAGAGATTCAATAATTAAGAGGCATTTGAATTACTATAAAAAATAAAACTTAGGCGTAAAGAGATTGTTTGCTTCTTGAACACTCTCAAAATGAACAGAAATGTAGAAGGAGTGGATAGAATTACAACAGTTAGACAGTAAAAGATTTCTTTCTCAATGTACATAAGGAGACAAGTAATGATAGTAGACATCTAAACATAGGTAAATGTGACACAATAAATTCAGTGAAGGAACATACATGAGGAATTATGGACAGAATATGATATCTGCCTACAGGTAAATCAATGTTTTTTTGTGATACTACATTATAACATGGCAGTGTACATTAATGAATGTAGAAATATGTAATATGCTCAGGTCAAATTGAGGGGAGGATGACCCTTGTGATCTTAGAAAGATATGAGCTGAGAGGGGAATGGGTAAAGAGGAGGAGAGAAGATTGAAAAAAGTGGGAAAAGAAAAAGACCTTACTTTGGTGATGGGAGTGTGTTCCATTGATGAATACCCCTATGGGTATAGAGAGATACTCTAAAGGGAGTGGGGAACCTTTTGCTGGGTATGGTTTGGGGAATTTGTTGCTTGAAAATTCCATTCCTTGGGTGTAAGGGAACTGGAACTCCTGGGGCATAGAGCATCTAGGGGAGAGGAAGGACATGGACTCGAGAGAGAGAGATTGAAGACAATGTGGAAATAAAGGTAACCGGGGAGGGTATATATAGGACAGAGTTGCATAATCAGGGATGTAATGAGATAGGGGCTGTACCATAGGGCAGTATCCTCTTTGACACCTGTAATAATGTGCACTGCTCTAGAAGTGAGGCACAGTGGAATAGGGGAATCCATGGGACAAGCTTTATAAGGCAGTAGTAGAAATTACTGAGAAGGGAGAGCCTAGAATGGATACTTTGGAAGTTTAGATTGCATGAAGAATACAGAGTTGAGAGAGAAACTAGATAATTATAGTAGTCATAAATCAGAGACTGGAGGTTTAAAAAGAGAGAAGGGATGGATAATTAAGAAAATTTAAGAAATTTTTTGGGAAAGAAGCAAAAAATAAAATAGAAAAACTACTATACAGGACTAGTTGACGATAGGAAGGGGAGAATCTATTTGACTGAAGGAGGGAAGAAAAAATTTTATATAACCAAATAAAAACAGGAGAGGAAAAGTAATGAATAAACAAAACCTTGAAGAGAAAGTGGTAACAAACAAAAGGAGGGTGTCAGGGGTGAAGGAAAAAGAGCCAGTGGAAATAGGGTCACCTTTAAAAAGATTAAGATAAAATAACTTTATCTTAATAGTACATGTTTACAGCAGAAGAGAGAAAAAAACTTACCATGAAAAAATCCAGTACTGGAGACAGAAGAAATATTAACTTTAAATGTTAAAATTAGTTAAATGTAAAGTTAAATGAACGTTAATAAATATTAAACAATTCAATAAAATGAAAAAGAGTAACAGATTAAATAAGCACCAAAACCCCTGCAACCTATTGCTTACAAGAAGCATGTTTAAAAAACAAAGACATACACAAAATAAAATTGAAGGGATGGAAATTAATTTTTTTGCTATATATATCAAATCAATCAAAAAAGCAAGAGTTGGAATCATGCTATCTGACAAAGCAAAAACAAGCATTCAGGAAAAAAATAAATATCAAGAAACTACATTATATTTAAAGGAACCATAGACAATAAACCTATATTCTCCAAAATATCTTAGCATCCAAATTTATAAAAGAAACCTGAGCTACGAGAAGACACGGATAGTAACAAGATCATGACAAGAGACTTCAATATTGCTCTTTTAGTCTCAGTTAAGTTTAGTAGAAAGGTAAACAAAAGGGAAAATAGAAACTGATCAAAATTCTGGAGAATCTAAAAGTTAAAAATATGCATGGCATCTTCTAAATGGGATTGCAAAGGAATATATGTATTTATCAGTATACTATTGAACTGTTATAAAATCGACCAAGTACAAGGGCAGAGAGATATTGCAAACAAATCTAAAAAGACAGAAATACTTTATATATCCCTTATAGACCATACTGCAAGAAAAATGAAAATTGGTACAGGGTTCACAAATAAAAGATACAAACCCAAATAGAAACTCAGCAATGAGTACTTCAAAGAATAAATCATAGAATCAATTAATAACTATATAAAAGAAAATGATAATGTTGAAACAAAATACCACAAAATCTGGGAGATAGCTAATACAGTCCTCAGGGGAAAATATATCCACAAATATACATTAATAAAATAGAAAAAAAGAGAATTAATAAACATATTTTTAAATAAAAGACTAAAAAATAAACAATCCAAAAATAAGTTATGCTAAAAATTAGAGGGGAAAAATCATCTCAAACCAAAACTAGAAAAATGATAAATAAAGGTAAAAGCCAATTCTTTGAAAAGACTAATCAAATTCATAAGCATTTAGCTAATCTTGTGAGAAAGAAGGGGGTAGAAAATCAAATCAATAAAATAGCAGATAAGGTAAAAATCTCAACAAATCCAGAAGGAATAAAAAAGCACATATTATGAACAGTTACATACTAAGAAAACTGAAACCAGAAAAGAAATGGATGTATATATATATATATATTCATCCATTTCTTTTCTGTATTGTGTATTTTATATAATACACACACACACACACACACACACATATATATATATATATATTTATATTGCTGAGGCAATTGGAGTTAAGTGACTTGACCAGGGTCACACAGCTAGGAAGTGTTAAGTGTCTGAGACCATATTTGAACTGAAGTCCTCCTGACTTCAGGGCTGGTGCCCTCTCTATCCCCTGCTGCCCCCTAGGAATATCTTTAAAAATATAAAATGCCCAAACTATCAGATCAGTTAGAGAGCTTAAATAATTCAATATCAAAAAATAAAGTAAATCTAGTTGTAAAGAAATTGTCAAAAACAAAAGCACCTCCTGGTCTTGATGGATTTATAGGAGAATTCTATCAAACTTTTAAAGAACAATTAATACCTATATGTGACAAATTATTTCCAAAAGCTGAGGAAGAAATCATTATCAGAATCCTTTTAGGAGACAAATATAGTACTAAAACTAGAGAAAGACAAAACACAGAAAAATTATAAGCCAATATAACTGATGAATATTGACTTAATTTTTTTTTTTTTGCTTTTTGCTGAGGCAATTGGGGTTAAGTGACTTACCCAGGGTCACACAGCTGGGAAGTGTTAAGTGTCTGAGACCAGATTTGAACTCAGATCCTCTTGACTTCAGGGCTGGTGCTCTATCTACTGCGCAACCTAGCTGCCTCTTGACTTAAAATTTTTAAACAAAATCCTGTCAAAAAGACTAAAGTGCTTTTATTGAAGGAACCATTCATTATGACCAACTGAAGGTTATATAAGGAATGTGAGGATGGATCAGTATTAGCAAAATAACTAACATAATTAAGCATATTAAAAATCCATAATCTAAAACCATATGGTCATCTCAACAAGTGAAGAAAAAACTTTGACAAAGTACACCATTTTATGCTAAAAACTCTACAAAGTATAGACATAGGAAGACTTTTTAAAAATCATTAAAAGTATTAAAACTAAAAGCATTCATCATACATAGTAAAGATATATCAGAACCTGTCTCATTGAATACCAGAGTGAAGCAAGAATGTCTGTTCTCTCCACTATCTGATATAATTCTAGAAATACTAACAATGATAAAACAAAAAAATTAACCCCTTACACCATATTCCACATTAAGTTCTAAATAGGCAAATGACCTTAATATTAGTAGTCATAGTATTAAAAAAATTTTAAAGAGAAACACAGATCATATACCTATTACAACTATGGCAAGGAGATATATTATTTTTCCTTAAATCTATTTTCTTTGTTAAATATTTTATAATGCCATGTAAAATTTTTTAACATTATTTTTAAATATTGTGAATTTCAAATTCTCTCCCTACTTTTCCTTTTCCCTCCTTGAGAGTCAAGCAATTTGATACCAATTATATATGTAAAGTCATGTAAAATGTTTTCATGTTAGCCATGTTGCAAAAGAAAACAGACAAAAAACAAAACAAGAAAAATAAAGTTTAAAAAAAGTATGCTTCAATCTGCATTTAGAGTTCATCAGTTCACTCTCTGGAAGTGGATAGCATTTTTCATCATGTGTCTTTTGGAATTGTCTTGGATAATTTGTCTTGTAGCTAAAGCTAAGTCTTTGACAATTGATCATCTTTACAATTGCTGTTACAATGTTCTCCTGTTCTATTCACTTACTTTACGTAAGTTCATATAAATCTTCCTAGATTTTTCTGAAACCATCTACCTCATCATTTCTTCTACTACAATAGAATTTCATCACAATTACATATCATAAATTGTTCAGTCATTCCCCAATTGATGGATATCCCTTTGATTTCCAATTTTTTTGCCAACACGAAAAGAGCCATTTTAAATATTTTTGTGCAAACAGATCCTTTTCCATTTTTTTATTTCTTTGGGAAACAGAACTAGTAGTGGTATTGCTGGGTCATAGAATATGTACAATTTTATAGTTCTTTGGGCATAGTTCCAAATTGTTCTCTAGAATTGTTTGACTAAGTCACAACTCCAATTTTTCCACATCCCCTCCAGCATTTGTCATTTTCCTTTAAAGTCCTGTTTATCAATTCGATAGATGTTGGGTAGTATTTCAGAACTCTTTTAATTTTTATTATTCTAATCAATCATGATTTAGAGCATTTTTTTCATCTGACTCTTGATGGCTTTGTTCTCTTTTTCTTAAAACTGCCTGTTCACATCCTTTGATGATATTTCACCTGGGAATGGCTCTTATTTTTATAAATTTAGTTCACTTCCCCATATATTTGAGAAATCAGGCTTTTATCAGAGAAACTTCCTGTTAAAATTTTCCCCTAGCTACCTGTTTTACTTCTAATTTTGGTTGCATTAGGTTTGTTTGAGCAAAATCTTTTTTATTTTATGTAATCAAAATTGTAAGAGATGTATTCTTAACCAAACAAAAGATTACAATTACAAAATATAAAATGGATAAATTTAATTACATAAAGTAAGCATTTCTGCAGAGACTAACATTAAAGCACATAGGATAAGAAGGGAAGTGGTCAAATGGGGGAAAAGAGTTTGCATCAAATTTCTCTAATAAGGGTTTGATATTCGAGATATATAAGTGAATAATAAATATTTATGACTAACAGACATTCCCCAATAAATAGTCAAAGGATACGAACAGGTCTCAAAAGGAGAATTCCAATTCACAATCACATGAAAGAATGCTCCAAATCACTAATAAGAGAAATGCAAATTGAAATGACCCTGAGATTTCACCTCATACCCTGCAAATTTATAAAAATGATATTAAAGTTAAAAGGATTGTGGAGTGACAATAGACACATTGGACCCATTAATGCATTGTTGGTGGAACTGTGAAACAGTACAACCAGTTTATGAAACATTTTGCTCTATTGTCTAACACAGTGCCTGGAAAACAGAAAGCACTTCATAACTTCTTACTGACTAAATATCTCATGACTTAGAGATGCTTTGATCTATTTGTCCACCTCTTCCCTGTCCTGGTCCTCCTTTCCCCATCCATAAAATTGAATGAGAACATGCTAGGTCATCTCTAATCCCTCTGCCCATTCTTAATGTCTGACCCCTTGGGCCAAGACTGAGAGGCCCCTGGAGGTGGGTCAGTGGTGACAGAACTGTTATGTTTAGAGCCAAAGAACTTTAGCTCAAATGTAAATCCTGTTCCTTCCTAGTTGTTTGACCTGGTCCCGTATTCTTCATAGTGTAGTAGGATGAGTAGTGACTTTGGAGTCAATGTACATAAGTTTCAGTTCCAGCTCTGACTTTTACTAATTTGTGATCTTAGGCAAGTCATTCATTCTCCTCTCGTGGCCTCATTATTCATCTGTAAAATAAGAATAATATATTCTTTTATGTCTTTGGTCCATTGTGGGGGAAGGGGAGAGGGAGTTAGGAATGAGATTATTTTGTAGACCTACCACTGTGCCTTTGACCAAGAAGTGATTTCTCCCATTTTATTCACTAAAATGAGTCTTTGAGGAATGTGCATGTCCCGGTCAGAGAATGGGTAGATTAATGAAAAAGGGGCCCTTTGTACCTGCTATTGCTTCATTGGCTCAAGCATCATTCATTCCTCTTGGACTGTGTAACACACCCTTTCACGGTCCAGTATTGTGTGAAAGATGCTGCACATGCTTTAGTCACCCACTTCCCAATGAAGTATATTGATGACTTTCTAGTTTTTTCCCAATAATCTTGATGGAACGTGTGACACATGTTGGGGCAGACTGAGCCCCCACCTTGAGATATCATTTCCATGACCATAGAGAAACATGTATTTATTCAAGCAGAAAAAATTCTCCTTACTAACCTTATTATCATATAATGGAAAGCGGCAAAGGGCCTGCGAGATTATCTAACGCCAACCATTCATTTTACAGAGGCAGAAAAGGAGGTTCACATTTGAATTCAAGTCGTTTTATCCCAACTTAATGCTTATTTCTATGTGGAAGGGACCCAGCAAAAGAAAGGCCCAGAATATCCACCAGCCATTGTTTAAGAATCTGGAGGATAATTGAATATGGGAACTCAAAGAGACTCTTAGAGACCATCTAAGATGATTGTCTCATTTTATGGAACATGAAACTGAGGGCCAGAGATGGAAAGGGACATCTCTCTCAGGTCAAGTAACTAGGAAGGAATAGGATTTACATTTGAGCTAAAGTTCTTTGACTCTAAACATAACAGTTCTGTCACCACTGACCCACCTCCCGGGGCCTCTCAGTCTTGGTCCAAGGAGTCAGACATTAAGAGTGGGCAGGGGGCCTAGAGATGACCTAGCATGTGCTCATTCAGTTTCACAGACAGGTAACTGAGGACCAGAAGGGAAAGAGAAAGGGTCAGGATCACACAACTGAGAACTGGCAGGGCTGACTTTTGCATCCCGATCCAGACCCCTGCCACTACACAGAATTTGGTTTGGCGCTCAGTTACTTTTCACCAGCTCCTTCCAGTACCTTCTTGAGGTAGGTGGCCATTGGGGAGGCTTCTGTATTACAGTGTTCAAGAAGAGATCCTGGGGTAGGGGCAGCTCTGTGGCAACCCGAGTAAAGTCCAGCCATATTGCTGGGGAGAATGACAGAGCCCCAGATTTATCTATCTTAAATAATTATGAAAGATTTGAGAATGCTGGTTAACACAAGGATCGTTCCTGATTTCATAGGACTAACTTTTTGATGAAGAAGGCTACCTACCTTCTGACAGAGAGGTCCTCAGTTGAATACATAGAAGGATACATGCAATTCTGGACACAATCACTGCAAACATCTGTATCATGTAATAATACAGATTTGTTTGAAAAGGTAACTTTTTCTTTTCGTTCTTCTTCCCTCCCTTTTCCCCTTCCTTCCTTCCTCCCTCCCTCCCTCCCTCCCTCCCTTCCTTCCTTCTTTTCTTCCTTCCTTCCTTCCTTTCTTCCTTCCTTCCTTCCTTCCTTCTTTCCTTCCTTCCTTTCTCTCTCTCTCTCTCCCTCTCCCTCTTTCTCTTTCTTTTTTTTTCTGTTTTTGTTCACAATGGAAGCAGGGAAGATAGAGAGAAAGAAAAATGTTTGGCAATTGAAAAAATAAAATTTAATAAAAACTTTAAAATTTTAAAAATTAAAATTAAGGGAAGGGTAGAGGTGATAGCCAGACACATGAGTGGGGCCCACTAGGACTGGGTTATTCAAGGGAAAGACATGGGACAGAAAGGAGATGCCTCAAAAAATCAATGGAATACTATACCTAGTGGGTGCTGAGACAGATTGTTATCAGGGATAAACACTTCTTAACTATTCTATATTAATTCAATTTCACATTTGCTGAATGTCAATGGACCTTCTCATCATAGAAAACAGAGGAAAAGAATACCCTGACTAATGAGGTTACATTTTTTTAAAAAAACTGGCTTAAGTTGAAATGTTGGAGATAAAAGGGGACATTATGAATTTTTAAATTGGAACCCAGAGGCCACCTCATCTATTCACCTGGCTTCGCAAGGTACAGTCTGTCTTTTTTGTAGTTGTTTTTTTTCCAAAATACATGCAAAGACAATGCTCAACATTCAAAATCTCGCATTCCAGATTTTTCTCTTCCTCATCCCACCCCAGACAGTGAGCAATCCAATATATGTTAAACACGAACAATTCTTTCACACACACCTCCACACCTATTATGCTGCACAAGAAAAATGAGATCAAAAAGGGAAAAAATTGAGAAAGAAAACAAAAAGCAAGCAAACAGCAACAAAAAAGGTGAAAAAACTATGTTGTGATCTATATTCAGTGCCTCTTTCTGGATGCAGATGACTCTCTCCATCACAAATCTATTGGAATTGTCCCAAATCACCTCAATCATATGTCTGTCTTGATGGTCATGGGAGAAAATTATGTGAAGTACAAGATGTTCCTTCTTAAAATTGTAGATATAAAGGGAAAAACCAATGGGCTTAGGTTGCTCCTAGAAGAATTACTTTTCCAACCTCAGATAAACAAAAGAAGAAATAGGTTTAAATAGCTCAGTATAAGAAAAAAAACCAAATCCCATCAACTTATTTTTTGTCTTATTGCTATAGCTAACATTTCTTATATGTACATTTCTAGTACAATATTTAGTAATGATAGTGATAATAGACAATCTTGCTTCAACCCTGATATTTATGGAAAGGCTTCTAGTTTATTCCCTTTACAAATAACACTTGCTCTTGGTTTTAGATAGATACTACTTTTTATTTTAAGAAAACCTCTATTTATTCCCATTCTTTCTAGTGTTTTCAAAAACTAGGTGATGTATTTTGTCAAAAGCTTTTTTTTTAAGGAAAAAAAATTGAATGAACCATAAATAAAATTCTGAAGGAAAAAAACTCTCAGGATCAGCTGTATTTGCAAATGAATTCAAACATTCAAAGAACTGCTAATTCTAATGTTACGCAAATTGTTTTCAGTAACATGAAAAGGTATCATTGAACTAAATTGTATTAAATCTTATTACTAGAATTACTTAGGAACTTCTACAAGTGATTGGAACCGGAGAAGCAAAGCTTTAGAGCTATCTTGAGAATGATATTAATTCCTGAATGTCTAAGAAAAGCTATCTAGGGACATGGAACATCTGGGACTCAAAATGTGCTAATTAAGTGTACACCAGGAATGGATTATCAGGATAAAAGGAAACTTAATACTGATGATCATTTTTCATGGTGTTTATGTTTGAGCTCTCTTGCTTAATTTGGGGACATTTAAATTTCCCTTTTCAAAATTAGTACACCATGAGCCTTCTAAGTAATTTGATCTATAACCTGACGTGTAATTTTGATTATGAATTTATGAAAAACCATATAGATTTGGCTTCATAAATAAGTGATCCATGGTGAGGAGAAAAGGTTGCTCAGACCCCCATAAATCAAAAGAGGGAAAATTAAGGGAATTAGCTCATCAAGTAGCTAATTGTAGAAACTGATTGAACCACACTGATTCCATTTTATGACTCAATTCTGGACTTAGTTTTTATTCAGTTGTAAGTCTAGTCCAATTTCTTTCTTGTGGAAAAAACTTTATTCAATTGTAGGAATTGGGAGAAAATCTTATTGTATTCTTTGAACCTAGCCCCGTATGGATGGGAAACTGAGCCACTTTTTCTTGCTACTTAGAGACCCTTAACTAAGGAAGAAGGTTATACTGACAAGAAACTCAAGTCAGGTCCAAAGACTATTGCAAGTTTTTATTTTATTTTACTTTATTTTATTTTTTACAATTGTACATCACAAACAATCCATATATCTTAACTGAAAACTGACCCCAATATGCTGATCAATTAATTATTGTTTCCATGTTCCCTTGATTCTTTACACATCCTTAGGGAGTGAGATAGACACCTCCTTTTCTGAATTCAAGGAATTGCACCTATTCATTCTTCCCACCCAGCCCTTGAAAGGTCTCTAATCTTTTATCCAATTAGAAATCAGATTACATGGGGTTGTATTGTTTCCATTTAATTAATTGGCCTTATTTGATGAATTGTATTTAATATACTTAAGTCTGTCTCCCCCCCCCCCCATGTCTTCAAGGTCCAGACCTAAGCTGTGGAGGTCTGATTCTTATTTATAATGCAATTAGCATGTATTGCTTAATAAATTAATATGCTCAGAAGATCAAAACTTTGTTTTTCTCAGTCATTTTGTTTCACTTGTAACAGAAGGAAGGCAGCTAGTTTGAAAGCAATCGCAGAGTAAATTTTTAAATAACTACACAATTTGCCATTATGTAGTTGTTTAAAAATTTGCCATTATGAAGAACAATTTGGAACTATCCTCAAAGAAATTTGGAACTATCCTCAAAGACAATTACATTGTGCATATCCCAGAGAGATTAAAAAGTAGAGGAATGGACTGAATAAAAACAATAGTGTTTCCACCACTTTTTGTGGTGGAATTGGAAACTGGGAGGATGTCCATCAATTGGGGAATGATTGGGGAACAAATTGGGATGTGTGAATGTAATGGAATATGATTGTGCTATGAGAAATGATGAGCCGACAGATTTCAGAAAAACCTGGAAAATTTTATGTGAACTGAATGAAGTATGCCGAGCCAAGAGAATATGGTACATAGTAACAGCAACAATGTAGGATGATAAACTATGAATGACTTAGCTCTTCCCATGAACATTGTAGTGTTCCTTCTAGAGCCCCCAAATTGGGGTGCCAAAATATACTATGCTTTCTAGAGCCCCTGCGCTGGGGTGCCAAAATATACCATTCGGACTAGCTCTCTGGAGGATCTTGGGACCAGCCCGAGTCCTTGGTCTCAGTGGAGGAGTGATGGAGCAGGGGACCCATGAGACAGTCAAAGATGGAGTTCGTTTATTTCAAGTCCTCTCAAGCCCTTAAATATCTTAGTACAATTACATCACTATAGCACACAGAGCATGTGCCAATTGTAGAACCATTACATCAGCACAGCACACTGCACATGTGTTAACTATAAGCACTCTGCTATTAATATGTCAATTCCTCTCTTTACTGTAAGTATCCTTTGCTTCAAGTAGAACACAGGTGGTCACGCCCTCCCTGACTTCTCAGAAAGGATGAGAACACCAAAGGGAGGTGGGGAGCCAAACCAGACATTGTCAGCAAGTTCCCTCTGGGTTGAAGGGTCTTAAAACTTACCCAGAGCTTCCCCACTATCTGCGGCTCTCTACAAACATAGTGATCTAAAACAATCCCAAAGGACTCATTTGAAAAGTTCTATTCACATCAAGGGAAGATACTTGTGGAGTCTGATTATAAATTGAAGCCATACTATTCATTTTTTTGGGTTTTTTCCCATTTGGTCTGTTTCTTCCATAACTGCACATATATCAATTTGCTTACCATGTTAGGGAGAGGGAAAGGGAAGGAGGGAGGGAGAAAATTTGTAACTCAATATTTTAACATGTGTGTTAAAATTTGTATTTATGTGTAATTGGAAAAAATATTATTTGAAAATAAAAAAGTATGTAATTTATATTTTACCATTTAGCTGAAACTTAAATAGCTGCCTCTAATTAAGCCCCTTGTGACTCCCCATTTTAGAGAATTTCCCCCTCTGACCCTGTTAACTTCTCTCATCTCAGGTCAGGTTCTCAAACAAAGGTACCAGGAGAAAAATGTTGGAAAACCTGAATTGTATTCTGGTCTCAGAAATTTATTAGCTGTGTGATTTTAAGCAAGCAATTTTAATCTCTGCTTGCCTCAGTTTCCTAATCTGTACAGAGGAAAATTATAATGGCATCACCTCTCAGGGTTGTTGTAAAAATCAACGGATATAGAGATTATGAAGTGTTTAATAGTGTGACTGGCATATAGTAAGCACTATATAAATCTTGAGAAATATTATTATTATGTCTTTAATTGATATAATTGTTCTCTACTTGATAATGCTAAAGTGGATTTTAGATGTTTTTAGTTTAAATACCAAACATGTTAAGATTATTTTTTTACGTGGGACAATTTGGAAATGCATTTGGCTGAATTGACATCTAACTGATTTTTAATATGTTTTGTTTCATGTTTAAATACAAGATATTGTATATGTTAATATTGTATTTCAAAATTCTCTTATATTGTGAAATTTGGGAGATTACATCAGAAATGCAATTAGGCAAATAACTTTTTTTAATCTAAATGCTATTAGATTATGAATTGAAATTTTGAAAGAATGTAATGAAAATAGATATTTGAAAACTGTTAAGTATTAAATGGAGTATATTTTGTTTTAAAACAGATAATAAGAAATTGACTATAATAAAGAGTAAGTTTTCATTTTAAAAGTTTTGACTATCAATTATAAAAATTATCAAACTATATTAGGGTGATTTTAAAGATGTAACTTCAATACATTCATATGAGTCAATTATCAGATATTTCCATCTGTCTGAAATCCCAGAAGTTGGTTAGTTTCAATTTATAAGTAAGAATAAATGAAATATTAACTGTTGGGGAAACATGAATAAAGATATTCAAACTATGTTGTGATCAGTGACATTTTGCTATTTGAGGTAAAAATCCTCAGGACCATAATTTGATATTCTTTTGAGTTTTGATTATTATATGGACAGTTGTCTGAATTATGATGAAATCAATAGGGGAAAATGTTTTGCAGTCTAAGAACTGATAAAGGCGACCTCCATGACTGGGAAAAGTTTGGGGGCCAACCTTGGCATGACCTAAATTAAATAGGATCCTCTTGACTCAGTTTTTCCATTATGTTTTTCCTTTCTGAATAGGAAATTGCCTTCCCTCCTCCCCTTCTTCCCTCCCATCTCTGCTTAATCCTGAGCCTTGTTTTTGATACCCTGTGACTACATAATTGATTATCAGATATAACTCATTGCTAGAATCAAACAGGGGTAAAGGAGTTTTCCCCCGTTATGGTATGACATTGTTAAAACTATGTCCCTTTTGTTCCCTGTCATAGCAAATTTCTATAATCAGGGCAAGTGAGTAGTATAAGTTTTGTAAGTACAATACTAAATGTATTAATAAAGAGATTAATACTGAAACATCTCTGAGTTAGTATAATAAGATGCAAATATGAAAAATTTTATAATTTTAACTTGTATTTGTGGTCACATTTTAAAACAGGGATTATATCTTCCAAAAGGGGAATTAGACAAGGAAATAAGACAAAGATATAATGCAAAAGTATTTTAATTAAATAGAATAGTAAATTTTGAGAAAGAAACAGGATTAGGCTATTTTCTCTAAGAATTATATACACATTGGTTTTCAAATGCATCCACTCTGGAAATTCAGGCTTTGGATATGTTTTAGTAATAAGCTCTCTAATTTGGACTAAGGATTTTACAAACAAAATTGTATTGATAACTGTAAAGAAAATGAAATTAATCCCCATTTAAAAGTATCTGTTTGATCATTTTAAAAGGTAGAAGAGTTTACTTGACAGTTAGATCCTTATGAATTTTTAAGATTCTTATATTGGGTACCAGGTTTAGGTAAAGATAAAAACAGCAAATGGCATATTTAAAAACAAACAAACAAACCAGAATTCTCTGAAGTTTCGAGTTTGGAGAACCAAATTCAGGAGATTGTACTAAATTACATTGTCTTATTTCTAGGAGAATTATCTAGGAACCTGCACAAGTGACTTGGAACCAGAGAAGCAGAGTCCCCTTCAGAGATGTCCTGAGAATGATATTGGTTCTAGAATGTCCAAAAGAAGATATCCAGGGACCAGTTGACTACATAGAACATCTGGGGTTCAAAAATGTGTTAATTAAATGGACATTGGGAGGAAATTACCAGGATAAGAGGAGACTTAATATTGCTGATCATTTTTGTTGTGTTTAAGCTCTTTTGGTTCCATTGTTGGCATATAAATCTCCCCTTCCAAAATGAGTCCATTGTGAGCCCTATAAGTAGTCTGATCTATAACCTGACTTATGTAATTCTGATTATGAACTTATGAAAAACTTTATAAATTTTTCTCATAGATAACTGATACATGGGGAGAAATAACTTGCCCACTCCCCCATTATTTTGAAAACAAAACAATATTATTTATATTGGTAACCCTACAGAATCAACCAAAAAGTAAATGAAACCACTAAATAAATTCAGTAAAGTTGCAGGATATGAGATAAATTCCTGGAAACTAGAAGTAGTACAGTATGATGCTCGCAGAACCTATCAGGAAGATCTGGAAGGAGAAATTCAAATTAACTCTAGAAGCTATAAAATATTTGGAATTGTACCTACCAAGAAGAACCCAGAAATTAAATCCAAGCATAAAATACTTTTGCAGAAATAAAGACATACTCAGATAACTAAAAATATATTCCAGTGCTCATGGATAGGTCAAGCAAATATAACTAGATAGATAATATTACCTAAACCAGTGGTTCTCAAAAGTATGGTCTAGAGAATCCTGGGGATCTCTGAAACCCTTTTAGAGGGTCTACAAATTCAAAAATAATTTTTATTTCCAATATGGTAAATGAATATAAATATAACCCAGATAAACAAAAATGCTTTGGAAATATCCTCAATAATTTTTAATAGGATAAAGATACTGAAAACAAAAGTTTGAGAACCACTGACCTAAACTATGGTATTTAACACCCTATAAATCCAATTTCCAATGTATTATTTTGTGGAGTTGGAAAAAATAAAAATGAAATACAAGTGGAGGGACAAAAGGTCAAGAACTTCAAGTTTAATAATCTAAAAGGGTCATAAGAAGCAGTTCTATCAGTAAGAGAAACAAAAGTATGGTACAAAATAGTAACTACTGAAATAATTTTGTACTGCTGAAAAAAGAAAGAGCTTGATCAGCGGAACAGATCAGAGATACAATATACATAAGCAAACACACAGTTGCTACAATGCTCAATTAACTCAAAGGCAAGAGTTAGTTTGTTAAAAACACATTTGATAAAAAGTGCCCTGAAATCTGAAAAGCTGAAATTAGTTATGGACCCCAAAATGAGAAAAACAGGAAGGCCTGTTAGGTCTTAGGTTAAATTTAAACAAATTTAGGTTGACTTAAGCCGTGATAAGTAACTCTCAAATCTACCTATCTTGCCCCAAATTCTCTGTTGATCACAAATCTCTCATCACCAACTATTTTCAGACATCTCAGATTGAATTTCCAGGAAGCATTTTAACCCCAGAATGCCAGAATGACACCACCCACATACACACACACACACTTTTCATGTTACTGTAGAGGTTAATATCTTCCTTCCAGGATCACAACTTAGGAGTCATGCTCCCTCCTCACTGTTTTTTCGTTTTACTCCATTTCTAATCTGTTGCCAAAGCCTGACAATTCCACCTTTGTACCTATCTCTCTAACACACCCCCTTCTCTGACAATGCCACCATTGGCTGTCACCACCACACACCAACATTGTTGCTTGCTAGTGGCTTGGCATGCCTCAAATTTCTCCCCAATCCAAGTCATTCTCCATTCTGCCACTGAGGAAATTGAGAGAATTAGGACAGCAAGTAGTTAATTGTGGGAATTGTGACTTCATCTTATGTCTCAATTATGGGGCTAGTTCAGTTTTCTTCCAATTCAATTATGGGTCTAGTCTAAATTCTGTCCTGTGAGAAATCTTTATGTAACAGTGGGATTTGGGGAGAAAACCTTATTCCACTGTTTGAACCCAACCCTGTGTGATCAGGAAGCAGGACCCACTGCTACCTATTGCTTAAAGACCTTTAATGGAAGAACTAGATTATGCTGACCAGAAAGCCAGCCAGACCCAAAGACTGATGCAAGGAGTTTTCTCACAATTGTACATCTCAAGTAACCCATACATCTTCATCTAAAAAGTAGCCCCATAATTGTTTCCAAGTTCTTTTGATTGTCTCCAGACACCTTGGGGAAGTGGGATACCTACCTCTTTATCTGAATTCAGGGAATCGTACCTGTTCACTCTCTTCCCAACTTGGAAAGTCCCTCATCTTAGAACCAGTTAGAAATTAGATTATCTGGTGTTGCATTGTTTTCTTTTCATTAATTTGCCTTGTTTGATTAGTTTTTAATGTAGAAAAGTCTTGTATTGGGTTCAGCCCTAAACTGAGGAAGGGGTCTTGTCCAGATTTGTTGGGCAATTGGTGTGCATTGCTTAATAAATTCATATGCTCTGAAGCTCGAACCTTTGTTTTCCTCAGTCATTTCATCTTTTGCCTGCCACACCACTGAAGTGATATTCTTGAAGCACAGGTCCAACCATGTCACCAGCATATTCAATAAACTCCAGAGCCTCTATATCAACTCCAGAATCAAATTCAAAATGCTCAGTTTGACATTCAAAGCCCTTTATAACAGAAATCCCCTCCTACCTTTCCAATTTCATTGCACTTTACTCTTTAAACACATACTCTTCCACCCAGCCACACTGGCCTGGATCTTCCACAAATAAGACACTCCATCTCTCTGCTCTAGTCATTTTTTCTTTCCTCCAATGTCTCCATTCACATGAATGATTTCCCTAACTTCCTTTTAAATTCTAAATAAAATTCTGTCTTTTACTGGAAGCCTTCCTCAACCTCTCTAAATTTTAGTGCCTTCTTTCTACTATTGTTCTGTTATTGTCTGTTCTGTATATAATTTGTTTTGTATATATGTTTGCATATTGACTTCCCCTTTTAGACTGTAAGCTCTTTGGGACCAGTAACTATTTATTGACTCTTTTTATATCCTCAAGACAGCATAATGCCTGACACATAGTAGGTGCTTAATAAATGTTCAATAATTAATTGGTGGAAACAAGCAATAGGAAAGATCCCAATGTAAAAATGGACAATTTTGATTATGTAAAATCAAAAAAGTTCTGCATAAGCTAATCTAATACATTTTAATGAGAATGGAAATGTGTAAGTGGGAAAACCACTGCAGTAAACTTTTCTGTTAAGTGTTCCATATCTATGATATATAAAGAATTGGTTTGAATTTTTCAGAGTGAGAGCCCTTCTTCAAGAGATAAAATGGCCAAATGGCACAAAGGATATATCAACAGGAAGTTTCCAAAAGAAGATAGTCAAGATATCAAAAATCATATGATACAATGCTCCAAATTACTAATAATTAGAGAAATACCAATGTTTCAGTTTGGGAATCAGTGATTCTGCCTCAAACTCATCAGAATCAAAAAGATGAAAAGGTAGAAATGACAAAATGGAGTGGAATGGAGAAGTAAGGGGAAAATAGGCATACTAATGCATTCTTGATGGAGATGTGAATTGGTCCAACCACTCTAAAGCAATTCAAAACTCTCCTCCAAAGTTAATAAACTGTGCATACATTTTAACCAAACCCACAGCATTACTAGGCCTATTGCAAGAGGACCCATATACAAAATTATTTATGGCAGTTTTTTTCCTTGTAGTCCCAAACTAAAAACTAAGGGAGTATCCACCTATTAGGAAATGACTAAACAAACTGTGGTGTTTAATATATTGAAATATAGTTGGCTCTATAAGATGTAAGGCAATTACCAGTTTCAGAGGAAACAGGGAAGATTTCTGATTAGATAATCAGAAAAGTGAACAAAACTGTAAGAACAATATATGTGGCATTCCAGAAAATAAGCAACTTTTAAAGATCTTAGAATTCTGATTAATGTAATGATAAACTAAGCTTCAGAGGGCTGCAGATAATCATGGCCACAGCTCCTCCAAGAGAGATCATAGGCAGAAAATTCAGAATGACATATGTATATCAGAACTTGACCAGAATAGGAATTTGTCCTACTTGATCATGTGTAACAATTTTTAAAGTTTTATTCTGTTATTGTTGCTTTTGTTATGTTGCGGAGGGAGGTGGTAACCAGAGGAAGGGATGATAAAAACTTTTGCAAAAACATTTATTTTGTTATAGATTTTTCTTAAAAAGTATCTTTAAAAGCCAGTTAAATCAGTTACAAGTTTTAGAGGAGAACTACCCTTTATCTCTTATCAGTTATTTAAAATGGAGAGCTATAAAAAACTAGTCCCTTTCTGTATCCAGTTCCCTGATTAAGGGGAGTCAAAAGAAAGGGCAAAACTGGTAAAAGAAATGGTTTTTGCAGCATTAAGGACTTTAGAGCTCTGATCAATAACCAATTCCACTTAATCCAGTTTCTGACACAAAGGGGGGATATTCTCAAGATGCAGAATAAAACATAACATTTTTAGACATGATCCATGTGGGGATTTGTTTTCTTTGAGTATAGATATCTGCTGAAAGTTCTCTGTTTTTATGGCTCTTTTCTAAGAGTTGACTTGGAGTGAAAGGTCAAGGGGAGATAGCAAGTGCAGGAAGGGGAAAAAAACGAGGGTCATTGATCGTTTTTTTTTTTTAAAGGGAGGTACAAATGCAGAGTCAGGAAAAAGCACAGACACCTTTGAAAAGTATTATTATGAACAATTGTTAAAATTGATTATGGACTTAAAGCAACACAGGAATAGGTCTGCAGGTTCATGCATAACCCCCAATTTAAACTGCTTGATTATGTACAGGGAAATGTCCCGTTTATCAGGTATCTGCCAGGGGAGGATAGACCAAAAATCAATATACAATTGAATTTAGTCCCGAGAGAATGACTGGGAAGGATGGTCTCCCACACTGGCTCCTCTCCTGGTTTTTGACCCTCTCCCCCTCAGCCCCTGAGAGAAAGGGGATGGAGGGAACCACGAGCTCCCATCTTTGGGACACCTGCGGGGGTGGAAATGTACCAGAGGCTCTCTCCCCCGCCCCTCGCCAGCTAGAGGCGTTGGCAGGAATATAGATCCTAGGTAGGGAGTAAGAGGGGGGGTAAGGAGTGAGAAGAGCAGAATAGAACAGAGGTGGTTTGTAGGGGCGCATGCGCGTAGATGGAGAGGTGGGAGACACACACACACACACACCCCTCTCTCGCATACTCGCGCACGCGCACTCCCACAACCGCATACAGATGCAGGGAAAGCCTCCCATTGGACAATGGGGATCATGACGGGAAGAGGCGGAAGAACGTTTGAGAGCAGCATCAGACAAAAGTGGAGAACGAGGCATGCGCTGACATGTCAGGAGGCTCGGTTTACCTCGGCCAATGAAAGAGAGGGATGGGGCTGACCGCCTATTGGTGGGTGGGAGGAGGGCAGAGCCCTGCGACCTCTAATGGGGATGGGAGGATTGGGCCCTAGGCCCTAGGGGGGTAGTTTGGGACAGAAGCTACGCTTCCCTCCGCTCCTGGGGCAAGGCCTCGGGTCTCTCTGCCGGTAGAAAAGCCCGAGTTCCCTTCCACTAAAAGGTGGACCCGGGTAAGGAGGGGGAGGAAAACGGGTCCCGCTGACGCTAGAAGCACCGGAAACAGAACTCGGGGGCAGGGGCCAGTGAAGCGCGATCCGGAGGCGGAGCTCACGGCGGGATAGGGGGCGGGGCCTCGAGAGGAGGGAGGGACCTGGACTGGCGGCGGCTCAGCTGTCCGTTCTCGGCGTGCGGGGGTGGGGCTGAGGGTGTGCCCGGCCTCGCGCGTGCCGGGGGCCAGGAAAGCTGCACCTGGGACCCCGAGCGAACCCCGCCCGATAGTGGTCAGATGGAAGCCGACTCTGGACTATCTGGGCAGGGTTACCTGAGAAGGGAGTTCCCCCTGTACTCCCCCGCCCCCCACAGTGTAATCACAGAGAACCGGGGCGGGGATAACGGGGCAACTCGCTGGAACGGTCTCTCATTCCCTCTAATACAATCCTGGCGAGGGGGAGACCGCGTGTGCCCACAATGTGGGGGGCTCCACAAAGCTCCACCTACGTGGGTACCCCTCGTCTTCCTAAACACTTTCATCAGTAAAAGGAAAGAGCAAGAATACACGCGGCCCCAAAACCACACTGGGAAAGAAGCCGCTTCTTAGAATGAGAAATTCCCAGGATCTGCAGTCAAAAGTGAAACAGTGACCGGGGCAGGGCGCTTCAAACACACAAGCAACAGGGAAATGGCCAAGCATTGGCTGTTGTGATTATTTTTGCAAAAGGAAAAGCAAACGCCAGAATCACAAATGAGAGAATAGCTCGGAGGAAATGATTAGAAAGTATTTTGTTCTCGTATTTACCAACATATCTGATAATTGGATAAATATTTGCAAAAATTATAAAACACCAGATGCAGGGAACAAAAAATAGAGCATTAAAATAGCCCAATCCTAATAAAAGAAATGGAACAAGCCATGAATGAGCTTCCAAATTTGGGGTGGGAGTATCAAACACTTTGGGAACTGCTAGGTGGTACAGTGGAGTCTTTCTGAGTTTCAATCTGACCTCAGATACTACCTGGGTGGCTCTGAACAAGGCCCTGTTTGCCTCCATTTCCTCATCTGGAAAAGGAGAAATAGCAAAGCACTTTAGTGGTTTTGCCAAGAAAACCCCAAATGGGGTCATAAAGAGTGAGATATGACTGAAGTACAAGAAACACCAATTTTACATAAATTGGAAGAATAGGGAAAGAAGGGGTCTTTCAAAATATAGAAACCAGGGACAGAAATAAACCAGAAAATGAAAAGCAGAGTAAAGAATATCAGAATTAGTGAGCACTTTAGAACACAGAAACAATAAAAGGGTCATTGGAACACAGTATTGGAGCTGACAGTGAACCTAGAACAAATTGGAGGGCCTTTACAATCCATTTGTCCAAGTCTGGAGGGGGCTTAGAACGTGGATTGTCAGAACAAGAAGAGACCTTTACAAATAGAATGTCAGATTTGGGTTTGATCTTTGAGTCTAGAATATTAAAAGTGGAAGAGACCTTAGAACTTTGGTGGTCTCACTGGAAGGGATTTTAGAACATTTTATGTCAGGGCTGGGAGGGCTCTTTGCAAACAGAATGTCAGAGTTAGAAGGAACATTAGAACACAGAAAGTCCTAACTGGGGGAGGAGACTTTAGAAATAAAAATGTCCATACGGAATGTGCAAAGTGTACCAACACAAAGAAGTTCACTCCACTAATGTTCTGTGCACAGAACAGTGTCAGAATTCAGAGGGACCTTAAAACACTGAATGTCAGAATTGGGAAGTACCTTAGAATGAAGAGTGCCCCACCTAGAAGGGATATTCTGTGATACAGTGTCACAGACTTTAGTCTGTGATCCCTTTAGGGATCCCAGAACAATATCAGAGCCAAAATAGGGAGGGAGAGTATTGTAGCTTTGAGACACCCTAAGACAGAGAATATCAGAACTGAAAAGAGCCTTAGGGCATAGTCACAGGTAGAAGGGACCTTAGCACCTAGAATGTCAGAGCTGGAAATGACCTTCAAATACCAAATATCAAAGCTAGAAGAGGCCTTAGAACATAATAAATCAGCATACTTGCCAGGATGGGTGCCCATGAAGCACACACAGTGCCTAGCTTCCATATAACTATTGGAACAAAACCTTCCATTTGCACATAGAACAAAAAAGGATCAAAAGACCCCATGAGAACAAACAGTATGTGACTTCCACAACAAGCATGCACAAAATCAGCCACCAGCAGCATCCCTACCCTGACTAGCCACCCTATTCTGTGACCAACAAGTATAGCCTGAGGCAGTCTCCCAGCTACCCAACATCAAGGAACACCTATAGCCTGTGAAACTCTGGGACCACAGTGGGGTAAGAGTCTTCTTGGAGAAAGTCCCAGGGTGTTGAGCCCTAAGGGAGAGCCCCTTGGAAGCCTCCAGGAAGGCAGTGGGCCACAACCAGTATTGTGCTGTAATACTTACACAAGGACAGCCCAAGGGCACTAAGGGCCCTAATACTTGATCCTGAGGGTCCAAAGATGGGCCCTAAAGATCCAGAACTCTGAAGGTTAAAGATCCAAGTGGGTCTAACACCAGGAAATGGAGGTCAGCACAGAAACCCAGCTGATGTTGGGGCAAGACCAGAAGAGGAAAACAAGCCCACTCCAACATACAGCAACAGGGCAAAGGCTGTCTCTTTCTCAAAGCACCAATTTGGGGACTGAAAGTGGAGAAATGAGTATATCAAAGAAAATAGCAAACAATAGCAGTATTTCACATCTCATTCCATAACAACTACATATAGAGAAACAAAGGAAAAAGTGAATTTTCCACAAAGACCACATGAATACCTAGAAGAAAAGAAGTAAGAGGTAAACACTGAAGTAAAATTTCTATAGGGAAAAGTACAACAAGCAGAATAGGTAATTTAGAAGACCAGCATATGGACTCTGAAAACAAAATTGGAGACTCCATGAGGTGGCAAGAAATTTTAGAACAAAATTAAGTTTAAAAAGTAAAAGAAATTTTATTTATCTAATACCAAAACAAATGACCTGCAAAACAGGTCAAGGTGAAAATTTAAGAATCACTGGATTCACTGAGGTACAGTGGAGTTAGCAGAACCAGGCGAATACTATATAAAGAGACAAAAACAAAAACTCTGAAAGACTTAAGAAATCTGATCAGTGACCAACCATGGATCAACCAACTAAAGAATCAGTGAGGAAGCGCTTTATGTACTTCTGGTGTAAAGATAATTTTGCTGCCATAATCAATTTTATAAGTATTTACTTAACTCGTGTTTTTACTAAATATGAATGATTGCTTTAGGGAGTTAAATAGGATAGAATTGAGTTTGAGTTAATTAACAATGTTATAATAGGAGTTGTTTGTGTTAGAATTGAATAACCCACTATGTATTGATGATCATATTATTTCTATTCGATCTGTGATCAGTGATCTTTATGTTATTATTTTAATTTTGGAGGGATGCTATAAAGCTCAGTCATCATAAGATGGGAAACTTAATGTTATATGTGTTCTGATTGCTCTACCAACCTGTTGTTCTCCTCTTTCTCTCCTAAGACCTCTTATTTCCTGAGAATAATCATTGAAATTAGGTCAATTAAAAACTCTATAACGTCCTCTTGGAGTTCAAATGAAACCTATGTGGCAAACTATTTTTTTTTATCTCATCTACACACACACTCACATATACATATATCACCTTTCCACTAGAGGAATATTTAACCTGTGTCTTATTTTAAGAAATTGCCAACCTTCAGCAAACACTACCCTGATCAGTCAGCAGCCCTCAATAGAGGGGCAAGACCCTCCACTAGCAAAAAGATTACTACTCATTGGAGTCTCAGATGATGGCTAGTAGGTTTTTTGATTGTTGTTAGCAATAAAGAATTTTAAAATTAGCATGTGTATATTTTTTTAGAACTAATACTATTGTCCATAGTTTTAATAGACTACAGTATAGTGTAAACATAAATTTTACGTGGACCAAAGAATGAAAAGATTCATGTGGTTCTCTTGAAATATTCACTTATTGCAATGGTCTGGAGCTAAACCCACCCAAGGTATACCTATAACTTGTATGAGGAGGGGGAAAAGAACTCATATGTATATAGTCCTTTAAAATTTGCAAAGGGCTCTTTAGTACTTTATCTAACTTGGACATACCAGTAACTCATCAAAGAGGCTAATACTTCTTAGCACTAAGGTTAGTTCCATCTTACAAGGATGGAAACTACAGCACAGAGAGGTCAAAGGGCTTTCCTATGGTCACACAGCTAAGAAGTGTTTGAGATGGGACTCAGGCACACCTTTCTGCTGACCTCCGGTCCAGTGTCCTTTCTGATTTCCCACACTATCTCACGAATACCAAAGCTTGTCAACATATTGTCCCAACAGTGGCAAGCCCCCTGAAGTTCAGATGGATCTGAGACTGGTAGAAAAATTAAGGAATTCTAAAAAATACCCTTACTTCTATTATGAAGAAAGGAAAAACAAGATGAATAGGATGTTGATAATTCATGGAAGATTCAGAGGTTGCTCCTTGACTTTATTTCATTTTCTTTGCCCAAGAACTTGGCCTTTGGTCAGGGAAGCACAAAACAAAAATGGTCCATAAGGGGCAACAAAGAAAGCCAAGTGAGGAGATGGGAAGTGCTGTGAGGCAGAGGCAGCAGGGCCCACAGTGGCCAGTTATTTTCCTCATTTATTCAGATGTGATGGTTGAAGAGCTAAGTGTCAGTGATATTGGAATGCTTGTGGAGACCAGAAGAGGTATCCTAGTACTGGAGAGGACCAAAGGTTCTCCTGAATTTTCAGAAAAAGGAGATAATAGCACCTGCAAACTCCAAGCCATTGAGTGTGGCTTAGATTGTTGAAAAAAAAATTCTAGAACAGATAAATAAATTGATGGCTATGTAAGACATTGGTCTGAACCGAATTTCTGCCAGAATGCTCAAAAAGGGCCCACGTGGAACCATAACAACTGGTAATTTAAAGGCAGACCTGCTTGTTTGCAGCTGATTGGGCCTCTTGTAGGAAACTGGGGGGCAGGAGCAGCTGGGGAGCCTGAGAGTTGGGAAGTGGAGTTTCAGGAAGGGGCTGAATATGCTCACAGGTCAAAAGATATTGCTCGTCTCCAAGATGACCACTGTCCAGGGGGCCTGAGTGAGTCCAAGCAGCTAAGAGAAGGGTGCTTGTTAGGATAACAATAGTGATAGGCTATGAATGTATGACTGATATGAGGAATTCCCAGAGGAAGAAAATCCTTCTCTATAATGTGATGGACAATTTTTCAGCAATTTTATTCTCTTGGAGAGTTATCTAGAGCACTGGCAGTTTCAGTGACTTGTCCAGTTTAATATAGACAGTGTGGGCAGAGTTGATGGATCAGCTCCCAAGACTGCCAGCCAAGTAGATCATCTATCCCTGCCCTGAGGATCTGGTAAAGGCAAAGATGGTACTCTTCTAGCTGGATGAGAGGTGGCCATCTGAGAGAAGGGGCCAACAGGTAAGCCCAAGGAAATAGGAAAGCAACCAAGCCCAGAGACCATACATACATTACCAGGCAAGCCCAGGGTCTCATGATCTTTCCCCCAAATCCAACCTTCTGTTTTCCTATTGAGGGCACCATCATCCTTCCAGTCACCAGGGTCACGGGATCAAAAATCTGGAGCTAAAAGTATCCTCAACATTTAAGTCTAAGGTCATCAGGGGAAGGACTGGCAGTGAGTGAGAGGGTAGTGCTAGTTCCATAAGTGAAGTTGTTGCGATAAAAAGCCAATTTACATTCCCCTGTCCCTGAAAAGGAAGATACAGGAGACCCCAAATTTGACAGTGATGAGAAAACCCTGAAGTCACCTTGAAGGCTCATAGTTAGGATTGGGCTGTTCTAATAACCCTGAAAAGGAGCATTACAAATGGTGCTACCTCTGTTTTATGATTATTATCAATAATCAAAACAATTAAAGACAAGTGTAAAAACTTAAGATTTTGGGATAAGAATTCATTATTTAGTAAAAAAAAAAAAAACTTGGGAAAACTAGAAAGCATATGGCAGAAACTGGCATGGATCAACATCTCACACCATTTACCAAGAAAAGTTCAAAATGTATACATGACCTATATATAAAGAGGGAGTTTACAAGAAAATTAGAAGAACACAGAATATATTACTTATCAAACATAGTAGGTCCACAAATTATGAATAAACAAGAGAAAGAGAGCAAAATTAGGTGTAAAAAATGGATAACTTTGATGGCATTAAGTTAAAAATTTGAAGACAATTGAGCAGATAAAAGTCTGATATCTCAAAAAACATAAATATTTTGTCAAATCTGTAAGAATACAAATCATTCTCCAATTGATAAATGGTTAAAGGATATGAAAAGGTGGTTTTCAAAATAATTTATGATCATATAAAAAAAAACAGCCTAAATCATTGATTAGAGAAATATAGAGTAAAACAACCTAGTGATATCATTTTACATCTACCAGGTTGGCTAAAATGATAGAAGGGGAAAGTAACAAGTGTTGTAGAGGATATAAAAAAAATTGGAACACTAATTCATCGTTGGTAGAATTGAACAATGATGCAACCATTTTGGAGAGCGAGCTATACTTATGTTCAAAAAGTTACTAAATTACCTATTTCCTTTGTCCCAACAATACCACTATTTAGTCTATTTCCAAAAATGATTTGGAAAAAAGGAAAAAAAACTTATATGTTTTAAAATGTTTATAGCAATTCTTTGTGGTGGCAAAGAACTGGATTTCAGGAATGGCCATCAGTTGGGGAATGTCTGAACAAGTTGTGGTAGATGATTATGAAGGAAAACTACTGTTTTTTAATAAATGATGAGCTCAATGATTTCAGATAAAACATGGAAAAATTTCTGTGAAATAATGAAAACTGAAATGAGCAGAAACAAGAGAACATTTATTTAAAGAACAACTTTGAATAAATAAGTTATTCTGACTATTGTAAATAATCAAATTAACTATAAAGGATATGAAGAACAATGCTTTCTAAATTGAGATAAGGAACTGCTAAATAGATGAATAGAATAATTTTACATATATATTAGATACCTTATTTTGTCTAATGGTCAAAAAAAGAAACCTACACGATAATTTAGTTGCATAAATATGCAAGGAATAGCATGTTTTGCATAGTAGATTTGCAGTTTTCTTTTTAATTTTTGTTACACTGTTTTGAAAAAGCTTGTTTTATTACATACATTTAAAAAATGGAAAAAATGAAGACAAATTGCTGACACTAATGTTGTATATAATCTCTGGCCACAAGATGGCGCCAGAGTGCACATGCTCTCAGGGGACTAGACACCAACACTGAATGGAACCATGCTGAATTATACAGCTCCTTCTTGCTCCTGGACCCTAGTGGGAACTCGCTGGAGACATTTTAGGCACTACTTGGCTAGAAAATCCTTCACTGACTAATGCCAAATTCTTCAAGCCAGGTGGAGTCCATGAATCATTCATCATTAAATGGAAGCGATATAGTCAGAGTTAAGCCCGGCCCGGCCCAAAGGAAGTTAACCACCTACATGAGACCCTTGTTTAGCCTCAGTTGCTACAGAAGCTAGTCTTGGTGGATCTCCAAGGAAATTCCCCCCTTTGCAACCTGGGGCCCTTGATTTGCTGAGCTCCCAGAAGCAGGAGATGCTTGGTCTCAGATGGCACAGATTTCCTTAAATATGGTCAAACTCATTGGAATGTCACAGCAGTACAGTCAGTGGATAGATCCATATGATCCCCCCACAGAGTCATCTAATCTACCTCATGGTAGAACTCCAGACACTTCTCAAACTGCTTGAGTGGTCCTCCACAAAGGATACGCTTCTCTTCACTGATTGCTGTACAATAGATAATGGTTTTGCTGTGTGATCAGGCCAGAGACAGTTTACCAATTAAATGACTAATTGAGGAACCTCACTGTATGGAAGTGTCTCCACCAAGTTCAACAATTGGGCACTCTATATGTAACTCATGTCTTTGTTCACAAGAAAGGATCATTCCCAGAAGAATCATACTAGAATGAGCAAGTTGATCAGGCCTGGGAAGCTCAAAAATTTCCTATCATTTCCCACCTGGCTATATCACTTTAATATGTCTCTCAACAAAGTAACCTTCTCCCCAGCCTTCTCTTCCATTTCTTTTTCTATTTTGTCTTTCCCCGTTAGGTTGTGAGTGCCATGAGATTAGGGACTGTCTTATATCTGCAAATTTAAGCACAGTCCCTATACATTGTAGATACTGAATGAAAGTTTATTAAAGTTTGATCCATGGTAATGTGAAAACTATATAACATAAGAGAAGCCTCCACTTAACCCAGGATAACTGTGGTACCCATCCACAAAGACTATGAAACTTCTTGTCTCCAATGACACATATGAAATCCCCTGCTATTAAGATACCCTGTGGGGTATGGCCAGCATCCTGACGGCCAATGAACAATATGAGACCGGGGCCAAGATAAAGAGGCTTTGGGTATATTCTGATGGCTGTGGATACCTATCCAGGTCTGAGGAGGGGTCACCACAATACTCACTGCATAAGCAGACAATGGCACGGTTTTCACATCAGCAGCCGCTCAGAAATAAGAAAAACCATAAAATATATCATGTCTATTCCATATCTCACCTCAGTTACAAGAAGTAAGGACTGTGAATTGCTCTTCAAATGTCCATGTCCTCCTAGCCTTTATTTGGTTACAAGAATCAACAAAATATTTTGAGCCATTCTAGTGCTGCTAAATGCAATATGCATTACAAAGAATCACCTCAAATCTACCTTCAATTTGCAGGACACCAGTCTCTGTGTCTCTTCCCCTCCACTAGCTCTATCCCATGTTCCTCACGGCTGAAACCCTCTCTCCATTCAGTTGCTGAGTTTTGTCTTTGCCACCTTCTCAGAGTGTCTTCTGTCCATCACCTCTCTACTCACAAAACCTCATCATTGTTTCCTAGATGATTTCTATTCGATTTTTCGTCTCAGGTTTTCTCTCTTCTCCAAGCCATCACTAACTAAAACCCTAGTCAACCAATCTATTCAATAAACCCTAGTGGGTCCCTACTACATCTAGAATCAAGTATAGACACCGCTGTCATTTAAAGCCCTTTCAACCCCATCTATATCCTACTTGTATAGACTTATTATACATACTACTCAATAATTATACCATTAATCAGTGCTAAGCTTAGATGGGGATACAAAAGAGGCAAAAGAAGTTCCTGTCCTCAAAGACCTCCCAGTCCAATGGGGGATACAACAGACCAATACACACAGACAAATTATGTACAGGATAAATAGGAAATAATTAACTAAGGGAAGGAACTAAAATTAAGAGGGGATTAGGAAAAACTTCTTATAAAAGATGGGATTTTAGGTGGAATTCAAGGAAAGTTAGAGAAGCTAGTAGACAGAGATGAAAAAGAAAGTATTCCATATGGGGGAGACAACCAGAGAAAATGCCAGGCATTGGAGGCTAGAGTGTCCTGTTTGAGGAATTTCCAGGAGGCTGGTTCAGAGATGATGGTGCAAGAAGACTGGAAAGGTAAGAAGGGTCCATTCCCCTTCAGGAACTCTGTTCAGCAAGATTTACCTGCTTATTGTTCCTCAGATGTGATACTTCTTTCCCATCTACATATCATTACAAAGGTAGTCCCTCATGACTGGTACAAAGTGGGCACTTAATAAATGTTCATCTGATGGTCAAAAGCGATATTGTATTTTACTGAAATATATAGCCCTCTGATGAATAAACTTATTTAACAAACTTCTGTGTCTCTCCTGTACATCTGATATCAAACAGAGACTCCTCTCTGTGTCATTTAAAACCCTTCAGATTTTAGTTATGCCCTACCTTGTAAGCTTTATTATATACTATTCTCCTTCGTGTACTTTACTGTAATTACCTACTTATAGTTCCTTACACAGAACACTTAATTTCAAAATGTTCCCCATACTGACTACTATATCCCTGACATATAGTAGCTTATTAATAAATGTTTGTTGAATTGAATTGATTTGAAAATAAATGCTTGTTGACCAATGAATTGACATTGAGGAATATAACAATCTTTCATTGACATCTGGTGTTCAAACAGAATACTGCAGTTTAAAGTATAGGAAAAAGAAAAATGTCAAAGTAAGCATCATTTCATGACCATTTTTAGGCTGCTGTCTTGTGTCCGACTCCTATTATGACACTCAAACACCTTCTAGAGTCTTTGATTGGATTTAAGCCTATAAGACAGTTCACACTTAGTTAAGGGAAACATAATGGAGCTAAATAAAACTCTGAATTTATGACAAGAATTGAGTAATAAATTCCTTCAGGGTAAATAGGAATAAGAGTAAATCATCAGTATTAAAATTATCTATGAAACTCTATGAAATCAAAAGTCACCTGATAAAAGATAAGAATTTGTAGCAGCAGTAGAAACACTACTGAGCTGGTTTCATCCTTCAATGAACCAGTTCATCAAGTAAGACATTAATGTTACCCACCCAAAAAAGAGTAACATTTAAAGGAAATAAATAGAAGAATATGAATAATCTTAGTTTTGAAAGAAATTTATGAAACGCCAAAAATTTGAGGAGACTCAATCACTGAAAATAAGCAGGTAAGTATTTGTCCAGGTGTCCAGGGCTAGTGAAAACAAACAAAAAAGAAGACAAAAACAAAAATCTCAATAGCCCTGGGAATACACAAAATCAGATAAGCTACAGCTATAGCTTGGATTTCAATTCAGCTTCTCTACTTCCAAATCCTGAACTATGTTCACCATTTGTTTCTCACTGTTCTTTTTCTTTCTTTTTCTTTCTTTCTTTCTTTCTTTCTTTCTTTCTTTCTTTCTTTCTTTCTTTTCTTTTCTTTTTTTTGTTGAGGCAATTGGGGTTAAGTGACTTGTCCAGGGTCACATAGGTAGGCAGTGTTAAGTGTTTGAGACCAGATTTGAACTCAGGACCTCCTGACTTCAGGACTGGTATTCTATCCACTGCACCACCTAGCTGTCCCTCTCACTGTTATTTTTCATCTGAACAAACCCATTTCACTCTTTCCTTTTTATTCTTCCTTCCTCCCACTCTCTCTTCTTTCAGGCAATTCCAATATGTTGTATATCTATGACTCCAGTTCCTTCTCCACCCAGTCAGTTCTTTAAGACCTTCAATGACTCCATGGGATCACAGGACCCTAGATCTACAGCTGATTGGTCTGAGAGCACACAGCTAGTAAGTGTCTGAGGCAGAATTTGAATCTGGATTTTCCTGCCTTGAAATTCAGTGCTGTATTCCCTACATTCAGCTGCCTTCTATTCTCTCATCTCACTAAGTTTCTCTCATGTCTCTATAAGTTCTAAGACCAAAGGTATAAGGAAGGGTTTGGGTTTTTTGATATTAAAACTTGTTAGTGATTGAAAGGAGACAGCTTTGTTCACAATGGAATATTCCTGTTTAGAAAGGGATGAAGAAATGGTATCCTGGCAAGAAGACTGGATTTGAAGGAGCCATGTAAGAAGACCAGCTCGACTACTAAGTAAAATGACTAGAGCTGTAGCTTCACTTTATCTGATTTTATATACTCCATGATTACTATTTTTTTTTGTTTTTAGTACTGGATACCTAAGAAAATATTCATCCACATGTCTGATTTCACACTGGTAAAGTCTGTCAAACTTTTAACATTTATCTCATGTATTTCCTTCAGAGCTAAGGTCAACCATTTTCTTGTGTCCATTTCTTCCATTTTTGGCTTTTTTGGGAGGGTGACATTAATACTTTACTTATTTATCACGTATATTGTATGATGTAAGACAATCTGAAGGGCTTATGATGAACACTATTCACCTCCAGAAAAAAAAAAAAAAGACTGAAGAAGTCCTTGGTAAACCAGTTCCCCTACTCTTGAGTCCCTACCTCACTGATTGTACCTTTCCAAGCCTCAACTTTAGATCACCCTCACTATTTATTAAGTGCCTATTACATTCCAAGTCATGCTTTAAGTTGGTCAGATTGGCACAAATCTTTCCTTACTCATATCCATTCTCCCTTCAGCCTCCAAAATTTTTTTTCCTAAACCACAGATCCACTGTGTCACATTCATCTACTCAATTAACCTCTACCTATCTTTCCAGTCTTCTTACGCTATCCCACTCCACTAATTGTCTCCTTCCCTTCTAATTCCCTGTCTTTAATCCAGTAGCACTCGCCTCCTTGCCAAAATTAGTCTTCATCATACATCATGTTCCACATTATGCAATAAATCTAAAATGGCTACATCACCCCAGTTTTCCAGCTCATAGCCAGTGCAGATTGAAGTACTTGTCACTTTATTCTCCTTGCCTTCGTTTTTTGGCAATATGGCCAATACGGAAATATGTTTTGTATTATTTCACATACATAATTGATATCACCTTGCTTATTTTCTCAATAGGAGGGGACAGGAGGAAGGGAGACAATTTAGAACTCTGAATTTTAAAATATGTTTAAAATAAAGATATAATATATTTTAAAACCACATAGATGATAGAATAAACCTAGCTTAATGCTGTCTTCACTGCTATGAAGTCTTTTGTATCAGATAACCTTTGCTATAATGGAGAAATGGCTAGGTAAGATTGATGTCAACATCAACCAAGTTTGTATTTACACTAAAGGAATTCATTACTTATTTCACTTCACAAATTCAGAACTTCATCTGGTCCTTTTCTGCCCCCTTTAACCAGGAATAACTTGTCATATGAGTTAAAAAAGTATGGTTTGCTATGAGTCAGAATCTAAGACTAAAAGCTGACATGAGAGAGCAAGTGTAATATTTGCATTGGCCACGAGATGGTGATCTCATTGCATAATTTATTCCTCTTTAGTCTAAAATTTTTCAGTAAATTGCAATATCATTTTTGACCACTGTATGTCAGTGAAATCTTCACTGGCAATGAACTGGTTACTCTCCTCCCCTCCCGCCCCCCCTCCCCCCCCAAGCTAGACTCCATGGTTAACCAGTTCCTCTACCCTTGAGTCCCTTGCTGACCAATTGTACCCTTCCAAGCTTCAACTTTAGATCACCCCCACTATTTATCAAGTACCTACTACATACCGAACCCTGCTTTAAGTTACCACAAATCTTCCCCTACTCAAGTCCTTTCTCCTTTCAGCCTCCAAAGTTATTTTCCTAAATCACACGCCCACTGTGTCACACACATCTATGCAATTAACCTCTACCTATCTTTCCAGTCTTTTTATACTACCCCACCCTACTAATTATCTCCTCCCTTTCTAATTCCCCATCTTTAATGTAGTAGCACTCGCCTCCTTGCCGAAATGAGTCTTCCACATCTTGAACCACATGATGCAATAAATCTAAAATGGAGACATCACCTAAGTTTTAAAAATCATAGCCAGGAAATTGGCAAAGATGACAAAAGATAAGAATATCAATATTGAAATGACTGTTGAAAGATGGGCACACTGGAGGATTTCGGAGAGAGCTGTAAATTTTCCCAGACATTTCCATTTTGAAAAGCAATATGGAATTAGATAAATAGTGTCAATACCCTTTGAACTTAGAAGTTCCATTTTGAGGCTTATACCACAGAGGTCAATGAAAAAAATTAAGTCCTCATAGTCACCCAAATGGTATAGGAGTTCTTTTGGTGGTAGTAAAGAATTGCAAAATAAATTCCCATCTATTGGGGGATGGCTAAAGAAACTGTGATATATAAACACAATGAAATATTAATGTGCCATAAGAAAGGATAATTATGATGAATAAAAATATTATGGGAAGTCCTACAGGAAAAAATCGAAATAATTCTGAGTAAGGTAGGTAGAGAAAAGAAAATAGTGTAAATGGAAAGAAATCCAATATAAAATAATTGAAAGTGGAAAACCTAGAATTAAAAAGATCTGATGGTAAGAGGTATAAAGTATTTCATATGTTTTCAGTCAATTTTGCTAATTTTTTCTCTCCCTTTCCTATAAAAATATCATTCCACACAATGGCTCTCTAAATACTTTAAACACTACCCAAATGTCAACCATTTGATGAACAGGTCTCTTAGAATGAATGACAGAAAGTGCCCAGAGGGTTCAGTTATAAGGGAAGTCATTCATACAGGGTGGGACTGCCTTATACCTTCAACAATATTCTCTCATTCAGATCTCTCTCTGCCTTTCTTCCCTACTGAAACCCTTACTGATTTCAAGTGAACCCTAGCTCTTTTATGCAGGGTTAGCAGCTTCTGTTCAGGTGACTTTCCAACATCTCCTGGTAAAATGGAGAGGTCATGCCAGAGGAGGGACCCAATCACAGTGTGTGTGTGTGTGTGTGTGTGTGTGTGTGTATGTGTGAGAGAGAGAGAGACAGAGACAGAGACAGACAGACAGACAGAGAGAGAGGGGGAGGGAGAGACAGAGAAACATGGAGAGACACAGACAGAGACACAGAGATCCCAGGACTGGCTGAGCTGAGGCTCATCACCATGTTGATCACTACAAAACAGATTTCCTGGAGCACAACAACTCAAGTGAATGGTTCTTCTATGGCGTGCTGGAAGGAGTGGCCACATGGGAGAAAGTGACCATCTTCTGAAGTCTTGAAGCACGTAAGTGACCCTCGAGTCCAGCTACCAAACTTCCATCATGCTGGGGAAGAAGGCTGAGCTGTAGAGAGGTGCAATGATTTGGGTCACATAGAGCTCAGATTGCTCACTCACTTGTCTTAGATCCAATTAGACTGGCAGTTCTCAGAGTCAGGGACCCTGTTGTTTCTCAGGTTTAAACAGCCCCAGCTTTTGGCACTGGAATGGCCCTCAGCTTTGTGCCTTGCACGGAGCTTGTGAAACAGCTGTCCCAGGAGACCCTCTGCTGGGCCTGTTGCTGAGGAGATTCCTGTCCAGGCACGCGGGGGGGGGGGGGGGGGGGGGGGGTGACTAGGCAGCCTCAGGGGTCCCTTCCAGCTCTGACTTCCTGGGATTCACCTGGAAGGGAACTTCCTCTGCTGACACAGATTCTCCCCTCTGCACAAAGATTGGGGCCCAGGGAGACAGCCTTTACATCCTTTTGTACAATGTGTGCAAACACACACACACACACACACACACACACACGTACACACACACTGTCCTGGACTCACACTCAGAGCCTTTCTCACTTTGTAGGACCTGACAACGGGGCCCGTACTTTGCTAGCCCGGGCTTCAGCTTCCTGTCCTGAGTAGAAAGAGACCCCTAAAATGCTGTGGTCCTCATCTGCAAGGGAGAGCTTGACTGGCCATAGCATCCCCAGTGGGTGGGAAAAGGGTACCGGGTGACCCTGAAGGCAGGTGAGATTGCTGCAAGGACCGAGAAAAGCTCTCCATGACGGGGGAGCTACTGGGCTGCAGGAAAAACCTGAGCTAAGAGTCCAAACTGTGTGATCTGACACAAGCCCCTGAACTGCTTTCAGCCTAGGGCTCCTGGTAATATCAAATGGGAAGCATGCGGGCATTTGCTCCCTCACAGGGAGCTTCGTGGGGATGGCCCTGTGTCCACCTTGGAGACTTCCAGAAACACAAGTTGGCCTTATCCCAGAAGGGATAAGAAGGGATCCCAGAAGCTCTCCATCCTGGGGATGACAGAGAAAGGCGAGGGAGACAACTAAGAGGAAGCTTTAGCAGGGCCAGGAATGGCCGAGAAGTGATTACCACAGCCAGTAAGTACCAAGGAATACTAGACGTGGGGAGAGCCCGAGCCCTAGGCCTTCCCAGAGGAGTGGGAAAGGAAACCTAGAGTGTGAGCCAGCAAGAGAGAGCCAGGGGCAGGTGGGAATGGGAACAAGAGAGGCGAGGAGGGGATTCTCCTACCTCTCAAAGAAGCGGAGCCAGAGAGCAAAGGTCCCGAGGAAAAAGCCAGCCCTGATCCTATGAGAGACACTGGTGTGCCTCCAGACCTCCAAAGATGCAAAGCCTGCAGACGTTAAATAAAGGCTGTCCCCCTGAGAAGAAAGGGGGAAAAAAAGAGCTCTGGCAATCAGCTCGGCTTTCATTGCATTAAGCCACCACTTACAGGCCCTTATCCCAGAAGCATTCCCGAAACACCTACTGTGTTCCAGGCGCTTCGACTCTCCCTTTGATTCTAGTTTCCATTCTGAAGCCACAGCCAAGTCTGATCCCATTGCCCTCTGACAGACCTTCAGATCGGGAGAAGAGCTAGCACTGCCCCTGCTGCCTCCTCTCTTCAGAGGGAGATGCAGCCCCTTAGACTGATGGAATTTGGAGGCGGCAGGGCCCCCTTAAACCACAGCAAACAGGCCTGGGGAGGGAGTTCGTGATGTGCCCACGGTCACCCAGAAACTGGGGTTCAAAGCCAAGTCCTGATTCCACCTCAGGGTCCTTCCCCCTCATGATCCTCCTCCTTTCATCCGTTCCTCCCAGACGAGGATTTCAGGCCCCTCACCCTCCGTGCCTGTCAGCGTCCCTCCTAAATGTGGGTTCTAGAAGTGAGCCCGGCGTTCTAGGCGTGGTCTGGCCAGGACCACAGGGGTTGACGTCTATTCCGGGCATGGTTATTTTCTCCATCTCAGTGATGGATCTACCCCAGCTTCCTTCCGAGCTGTTATTGGTACAAGCTGAAATCACCCTAGCCGAGGCAGCGAGGTAGAGAGCGCTGGACACACACACACACACGCACACACACGCACACACGCACGCATGCACACCCCTCCTCCAGACGGACAGGCAGGGCAGAGAGGGGTCAGCGCTCCCCACAAGCCAAGCGGGCATTAGAGGCACCCTCCTCCTCCCTCTGCTGTGCCCTTCCCCCGCCTTTGTGTTTACTTGGACAGAGGGCTGCCAAGGGGAGCGGCATAGTGAACCCCCTCCCCCCTCCCCATCCCCCCGGCCGCTCCTGCCCCACTTCCCAGCCCAGGCCCAGGGATGCCCCGGAACCGGGACCGAATGAGCCCCAGCGCGGCAGCTGCCGCCCGCTTACCTCCCCCGCTCACCGGCACAGACTTGGCGAAGCCCCGGGACGAAAGGCAGAGGCTGTCCACGCTGCGGAGCCGCGGCGCCCGCATCCCGGAGGCAGCAGGAGCCCGAGCAGCCCCGGAGCTTGGGAGGCAGGATGAGCGGAGCTGGGAGGGGGAGGGAACAAAGGCTGTCTGCACTGGGCTGGGCTGGGCTCTCCCACTTCCCTCCTGCTCTCTCTAGGACAAAGCCGCCCTCCCTCCCATACCCACCCAGATACTCACGTGGCCACAACGCTCTCCCTCACACCGGGAGAGCCTCAGACATTGTTTGAATCGCCCCCGATCCTGCGCCCTCGGGGAGAGCTCGCTCCCCATGCGCCGGGCAGCCGGGGCTCCGGCCCCGCGGCCTCCGGGGCCCCTCGCGGCCGTCCTGCCCACCGAGGGGGCCCCAGAGGGAGGCTCCCGCTCGGAGAGCGGGGCGCGGACCCCTCCGAGACTTTTCTCCCCCGAGCCAGCCTCTCCCCGTCCCTGCCCCTCGAGCTAACGGGAGAATCCGGCATTTGACAATCCCCCCCCCCCCCCCCCCCCAGCAGCAGCTTTCCCGACAGGCACACAGAGCCAGGAGGCTAAAGCCCAAAGCTTTTATTGAAAAGAGAACGAAGGAAACAGCAGAGCTTAAGAGCCTCTGTGAAGATCCACTCTACAAGGCTGCCATTGTGAAGGATGAAGAGGATCGGGGCTCCTAAGGAGCTCCCCTCTAAATGGGGATGACAATGCACACAGGAAGGGGCACCTGCGGGGTGGAGGGAGAGGCCAGAGCCATAAAGGGAGCCAGTGGCAGGCAGGGCAGGTGACAGGGCCCGGGACAACCTAGAACACCACAGGGAGCAGTCCCAGAGCTGGGGGTCTGGAGGGAACTGTCCCCCACCACCGGGAAGGCATAAGCTTCAGTAGGGAGCAGGATTCAGGCTCCCTCCATCAGGGCTGGGGCTTGGGAGCACTGGCAGAAAGGTCACCTTGCCGGGCACCAGCTGCCAAACAGGGCATACAAATGAACAGTTATCCCCAGTGAGCTCTTTCCCTCCTTCCTCCTCCTTGCCAGCTCTTTCCCAGCCACAAATTCTCCAGTCTCCGTGGTTTATAGCACTGTCCTAGGTAGGGCTCTGGAAGGGGAGGGCCAGGCGTTGCTTCCCAACATCGGCCCTTCCATGCACGGCCTGTGGCAGTGGAGGGCGGCTTCCTTCTTGAGCCCTTTACCAAGTGACATCAGTCACCCCCCCTGCCCCCACCATGGCACCTGGTCACCAACCTCTGCAATGCTTCCAGGTCAAGCCACCCATGCACGAGTTCGGGGGGGAGGGGGGGACTGCCAGGCAGACCTAGAGGCCAGAGTGGGCACAAACTAGCCCAGGACCAGAGCCCTTATTTCAGGCTTCCACCCTCCTATGTCAGGCACCCAGGACAGAACAGAGACCATCATCCCTGCTCCCCCCACGGCTGACACTCCCTCTCCTCTAACAACCTACCCACGGGGAAGAACTCCTCACTGTACTCACACCCCTTTGTCCATGACTCGGGCAACCTTAGTCCTCCCTCAGTTCTAGGGGATCTATCCCCCCTTGCACCTCCCAAGCAGCCTCCAACTCCTTGGAGACTCACTGTGATTCTTGGCCTCCTCTCTCCCAGCCCCCGAACTCTGGGTCTCCTGATCCCATCAGTATTTCCCACTGGGTCCAGAGATTGAGGCTAAGCACCCCACTCTCTCCCCTCTATCCAGGGCAGCTGAGCTGGGTGATTCCAATCACCCAGGGTTGCTTCCTGAAACATGTAGATAAACTGGGGAGGAGGAGGGGGGATGGATAAGGCACTTCCTGGTAAGAGGACAGGAGTACTAGGCAGAAAGAAGTACTTGTGGACCCTAAAAGCACAGTTACTAGCCCTTGAAGGGACCAGAACATGAGAAGACAGAAGATCCGAAATGGATGGGACATTGTAGAGCATGTGGTCCCATCTGAAATTTGGCAGCTGTTGACACTGAGGCAGAGATTTGCCGAAGGTCACACAGCTAGGGAGCGGAAGAGCTGGGGTGTCACTCTCTGTCCCTTAGGACTTTGAAATCTCATTGGTTCATTTTTTGTCTTTTTGTCCTCTATTTTTGTCTTTTGTTCATATATGATAATAGGGATATGATTTCCCTCCCCTGCTCCCCACACCTATGACTGCTTTATTGTATCCCTGCAATTTTGTATGTTGATTCAGCGTTACCATTTTCTTTTATATACTAAATAATTGTTGCTATTTCTTTTTTGATCCAGTCATCATTTAAGATTTCACTGTTACATCTCCAGTTGTGTCTGTATCTTTTACTTGTGATCCCTAAGCCAATTACTAATTTTATGGCATTATGGTCCAAAAAGGACGTGTTAGATATTTTTGCGTCTTGACAGCATTTAATAAAAGGAAACTGAGGTGCAGAATTCTGAGCTTTATCAGGTCATTAGCAGGGCAAATTTACCTATTGGCAAAGGAGATCAAACGGCTACCTCAGTCAGATCCATGACCCAGAGGAGACAGAGCTCCTTTTTATGAGCATAGAACAAAGAATAGAACTGGGTAGGTGAGGAAAAATAATGCAACTGGTTACAGGGCTGGCAGCATTATGGGGATGAAGACAACATTATTAGTTGGAAATTGGGAATGAGGCTCTAGCAACAACTCTCTCCTTCCCTACTGTGACAAAGAAATGTTCAATGTTTGAGTCCACTTTCAAGGTTAGATTTTGCACCAGACTTTTTGAGTAAGAAATCACATGCTCTTGATCCCTTGATGTTCACGTGTATCCCATAGGGACAACAAATTTCCTTGAGGGAAGAATGAGATAACAATTACCAAGAAAACTGAACTTCTAAATTTATGTCCTTGGCAAAGGGACAAACCAACTTGACTTGAGCAATCATACAAAATATGGCAATAATATGGAATGGAATCAATTACAAAATTGAGCCAGTAATCATATACATTAGAATCACTTTAAATTAACCACTTTAATATAAAATCTTTTTTTTGCCTTTTTAAATTTTTAACATTTTTAAATTTTTAAATTTAAAATTTTTATTTATATTATTTAAAAACAGAATAAGAAAAAAGAAAAACAGAAAAGAATACAAAACAAAATAAAACAAAACAAAACAAAACAAACCAGGACATTGTCATATGCCCAGCAAAACATTACATCTGCCTTTTTAAAATTTTGTTTGCAACATCTGTACCCAATTTATCAATTTTTATAAAAGTTCTGTGACACATAGAAGTAATTTCATTTGGAATTTGACACAAATCTTTTAACTCAAGAAATTTGTCAGTTCCATGCTGTCCCTTTTGTTTAGTTTTCTGTTAGAGTTATCCAAACTGGTAAGTGTCACTGAAGACTCCCTTATTTTTTGTATTACCACCTATGTCTTCTTGAAGCTAAATTAATTTTTCCTTTGTGAATGTGGATACTTAGGCTTTTGGAGCATTAAGTTTACTAATGATAGTAGTTTGTTGTCTATGGTTCCTTTCAACATAATAAACTCCCTTTAGTTTTTGAATATTTCTTTTTGCTTTTTCTAAAAGTAGAATGGCAACTCCTACAAAATAAAAACTAATTTCCCCCCATTCCCCAAGTTATATTTTGCATGTATCTTTGCTTTTCAATGTGTTTCTTGTGCAGTATATCAGTGTTTTTTTTCATTCAATTTTTGCACCCCTTTCCCAAAAATCTTGGGGTTCGGTGTTAAGTATGGATTAATGCCTAGTTTCTGCCATATGAATTTCCAATTTTCCCAGCAGTTTTCGACAAATAATGAATTCTTATCCCAAAGACCGGGGTCTTTGGGTTTTTCAAACACTAGATTGCTATAGTTATTGACTATTTTGTCCTGTGACCCTAACCCATTCCACCGATCAACTAGTCTATTTCTTAGCCAATACCAAATGGTTTTGGTGACTGTTGCTTTATAATATAGTTTTAGATCAGATATAGCTAGGCCACCTTCATTTGATTTTTTTTTATTAGTTCCCTTGAAATTCTTGACCTTTTGTTCTTCCAGATGAATTTTGTTGTTATTTTTTCTAGGTCATTAAAATAGTTTCTTGGGAGTCTGATTGCTATGGCATTAAATAAATAGATTAGTTTAGGTAGTATTGTCATTTTTATTATATTCACTTGACCTATCCAAGAGCACTTAATATTTTTCCACTTGAATTGGAACAAGAGGTTTGGCAATTGTTAATGCTGTAAAGTTAACCATGCATATAATCTGTAAATAAAAGGCTATTAAATAAAAAAATATTTTTCCACTTGTTTAGATCTGGCATTATTTGTGTGGAAAGCATTTTGTAGTTTTGCTCATATAATTCCTGACTTTCCCTTGGCAGATAGATTCCCAAATATTGTATACTATTGACAGTTATTTTAAATGGACTTTCTCTTTGTATCTCTTGCTGTTGGATTTTGTTAATGATGTATAAAAATTCTGATGATTTACGTGGATTTATTTTTTATCCCGCAACTTTGCTAAAGTTGTGGATTATTTTTAATAGCTTTTTAATAGACTCTCTGGGGTTTTCCAAGTCTACCATCATATTATCTGCAAAGAGTACTAATTGGTTTCCTCATTACCTACTCTAATTCCTTTCATTTCTTTTTCATCTCTTATTTCTGAAGCTAGTGTTTCTAATACAATATTGAATAATAATGGTGAAAGTGGGCAACCTTATTTCACTCCTGATTTTATTGGGAACGGTTCCAATTTATCACTATTAATATGATGCTAACTGATGGTTTTTAAAAGAGTCTACTGACTATTTTAAGGGAAAGTCCATTTATTCCTTACTTTCTAATGTTTTTTTTTAATAGGAATGGGTGTTGGATTTTATCAAATGCTTTTTCTGCATCTATTGAGATGATCATATGGTTTTTGTTAATTTGGTTATTGATATAGTCAGTTATGTTAATAGTTTTCCTAATATTGAACCAGTCCTGCATTCCTGGTGTAAAGTCTACTTGGTCATGTTGTATTATCCTAGACATGATTTTCTGTAATCTTTTTGCTAAGATTTTATTTAAGATTTTTCCATTGGACCAGGAGATGATTATATACCTCAACAACAATACTATATGATGACCAGTTCTGATGGACCTGGCCATCCTCAGCAACGAGATCAACCAAATCATTTCCAATGGAGCAGTAATGAACTGAACCAGCTACGCCCAGAGAACGAACTCTGGGTGATGACTAAAAACCATTACATTGAATTCCCAATCCCTATATTTATGCCCACCTGCATTTTTGTTTTCCTTCACAAGCTAATTGTACAATATTTCAGAGTCTGATTCTTTTTGTACAGCAAAATAAGGGTTTGGTCATGTATACTTATTGTGTATCTAATTTATATTTTAATATATTTAACATCTACTGGTCATCCTGCCATCTGGGGGAGTGGGTGAGGGGTAAGAGGTGAAAAATTGGAACAAGAGGTTTGGCAATTGTTAATGCTGTAAAGTTACCCATACATATAACCTGTAAATAAAAGGCTATTAAATAAATAAATTTTAAAAAGGAAATTAAAATAAAATAAAATAAAAAAGATTTTTGCATTGATGTTCATTAGGGAGATTGCTCTAAGGTTTTCTTTCTCTGTTTTTGTCCTACCTGGTTTAGGCATCATCAGTACCATGTCTGTATCATAAAAGGAATTTGATAGCACTCCTTCATTCCCTATTTTTTCAAATAGTTTATATAGCATTGCAGTTAATTATTCTTTAAATGTTTGGTAGAATTCACATGTAAATCCATCTGGTCCTGGGGATTTTTTCTTAGGGAGTTGGTTAATAGCTTGTTCTATTTCTTTTTCTAAAATAAGAGTATTTAACCAATTTACTTCTTCCTGTGTTAATCTGAGCAACCAATATTTTTGTAGGTATTCATTTCATTTGTTATTAAATTTATTGGCATAAAGTTGGGCAAAATAACTCCTAATTATTGTTCTAATTTCCTCTTCATTACTGGAGAGGTCTCCCTTTTCGTTTTTAAGACTAACAATTTGCTTTTCCTCTTTCCTTTTTCTAATCAAATTTACCAAGGGTTTATCTATTTTGTTGTTTTTTTCATAAGACCAACTCTTAGTTTTATTTATTAATTCAATAGTTTTTTTTTTTACTTTCAATTTTATTGATCTCTACTTTTCTTTTTAGAATTTCAAGTTTAGTGTTTGATTGGGGGTTTTTAATTTGTCTTTTTTCTAGCTTTTTTAGTTGTAAGCCTGATTCATTGATCTTCTCAAGTAAGCCTCTAGACATATAAAATTTCCCCTTATTACCGCCTTGGCTGCATCCCACCCATTTTGGTATGATGTCTCATTATTATCATTCTCTTGGCTGAAATTATTAATTGTGTCTATGATTTGCTGTTTCACTCAATCATTCTTTAGGATGAGATTATTTAGTTTCCAATTACTTTTTGGTCTATTTCTCTTATTTTTATTGAATATAATTTTTATTGCACTGTGATCTGAGAAGGATGCATTTACTATTTCTGCCTTACTGCATTTGAGTTTGAGGTCTTTATGTCCTAATATATGGTCAGTTTTTGTATAGGTTCCATGAACTGCTGAGAAGAAAGTGTACTCCATTTAGTTTTCTTTAAAGATCTATCATACCAACTTTTCTAGTGTTTACTAGAACTTTTACTCCTTTAACTTCTTATTTTTGTGGTTTGATTTATCTAGTTGCAAGGTTGATATTTCCCACTATTATAGTTTTGCTGTCTATTTCTTCTTGCAGCTCTCTTAATTTCTACTTTAAGAATTTAGATGCTACACCACTTGGTGCATATATGTTTAATATTGGTATTGTTTCATTATCAACGCTACCCTTTAGCAAGATATAGTGGCCTTCCTTATCTCTTTTAATTAGATCAATTTTTGCTTTTGCTTGATCTGAGATCAGGAAGGCTACCCCTGCTATTTTGACTTCACCTAAAGCATAATAGATTCTGCTTCAGCTTTTTACCTTTACCCTGTATGTATTGCCCTGCTTCAAGTGTGTTTCCTGTAATCAACATATTATAGGATTTTGACTTTTAATCCAGTCTGCTTTCTGTCTCTGCTTTATGGGGGAGTTTACCCCATTCACATTTATGGTTAAAATGACTAATTCTGTATTTCCTGCCATCTTGTTAACCCCTGTTTATGCTTTTCTCCTTTCTTTCCCCCTTACTACCTTCCCCGAGTATTACACAGCCCTCCCTTTTTTGGATCCCTCCCCCTTCCCCCCCACCAGCCTTAGAGTTCCTTCTCTTTTCTTACCCCTTTTCCTCACAATTTCTGTATTCCCTTCCACATAGCTTACTCCTTCCCTTTTCACTTTTCCCCTCCCACTTTTCAATGAGAAGTTTCTCTGTAAATCGAATATGTCTAATACTTTTCTCTTTAAGCCAGTTCTGAGGAGAGTAAGATACACACTATGTTCATTCCCCTCCCTTCTTTCCCTCAGATATAATAGGCTTCCTTTGCCTCTTCCTGAGATGTAGTACGCTTTTTCTGGTACAATTTCCTTTCCACATCTAGTTTCTTTTTTATATTGTAACAGTAAAACCAAATTATACATGTATTCTTTATGTATACTCATAACAGAAATATAGTGCCCAAGGCCTCATTTCCAAAATATATAGAGAATTGACTCTAATTTATAAGAAATCAAGCCATTCTCCAATTGATAAATGGTGAAAGGATTTGAACAGACAATTTTCGGATGAAGAAATGGAAACCATTTGTAGCCATATGAAAAGATGCTCCAAATCGTTATTGATCAGAGAAATGCAAATTAAGACAACTCTGAGATACCGCTGCACACCTGTCAGATTGGCTAGGATGACAGAAAAAGATAATGCTGAATGTTGGTGGGGATGCGGGAAAACTGGGGCACTGATGCATTGTTGGTGGAATTGTGAATACATCCAGCCATGCTGGAGAGCAATTTGGAACTATGCTCAAAAAGTTATCAAACTGTGCATACTCTTTGATCCAGCAGAGATTTTAAAGAAGAGAAAGGGACCTGTATGTGCCAAAATGTTCATGCTAGCCCTTTTCATAGTGGTCAGAAACTGGAAACTGAGTGGATGCCCATCAATTGGAGAATGGCAGAATAAATTGTGGTATATGAATATTATGGAATATTATTGTTCTGTAAGAAATGACCAACAGAATGATTTCAGAGAGGCCTGGAGAGACTTACATGAACAGGAGATCATTAGATACTTCAGCAACAATACTATATGATGATTGATTCTGATGGACGTGGCCATCCTCAGCAATGAGATGAACCAAATCAGTTCCAGTGAAGCAGAAATGAATTGAACCAGCTACACCCAGCGAAAGAACTCTGGGAGATGACTATGAACCACTACATAGAATCCCAATCCCTCTGTTTTTGTCCGCCTGCATTTTTGATGTCCTTCACAGGCTAATTGTATACTATTTCAGAGTCCATTTCTTTTTGTGCAGCAAAGTAACTGTATGGACATATATACACATATTGTATTTAATTTATACTTTAACATATTTAACATGTATTGGTCAACCTGCTATCTGGGGCGGGGGGAAGAGGGGAAAAATTGGAAGAAAAGGATTTGCAATTGTCAATGCTGTAAAATTACCCATGCATATAACTTGTAAATAAAAAGCTATAACAAATAAATAAATAAATAAAATAAAAAGAAAGGACCCCCGAGGGAGAGAGACGGGAGCAGATGCCTGGACTAGGTCCTCCCTGAGGAACCTTTCTGGGACCTCCATCCAGTTTTACCCCCAGGAGAAACGGTGGGGCTTCCCTGGGATGTACCTGATTGTGTGAGCTAGGAGAACAGAGGGCCAATGTGGGGGAGCCACCAGTGGTGCTTGGTTGTAGGAAGGGAGAAGTGACTCCAGTGAACTTCATAAAAATTGTGTAAAACCACAAAAACCATGTCCCTGATCTGCAACAACCCAGGCTCCAAACGGTCTCCCATCCTCTCAGAGGGAGACAAGCAGGACCGTTCAAAGGCAAATCAAGCTCATTGATCTTGGAGGAAGTCGCATCTTCAGAAAAACTTCCCATTTGGTCGAGAAATCCTGGTCTGACTCCCAAACCTCCCCCGGACTTGCCCATGAAGTGGCCTTTTGCTAACCAGTCTCTGCAGCTTCTTCCCTGAGCAAATGGGTCGCCTAAGGGAGAGCCCCTGAGCGTGAAAGAAAAGCTCCCACGTTGTCCCAGCCTCTGGGGGAGCGGATTGCTTGGGAACCTGTGCCTCGGAGCAGAAGGATCCCATTCATTCGGTCCTCTCGGAAGGAGCCGGGAATCGGGCCGGAGTGAGCAGCAGAAAGTGTTTGGGGGCAGGACAGGGCTCCATGTCTCTCCTGCTGGGTGCAGGGGTGCAGAGGGTTGGCTCAGGGCAGGGGGTCCCTAGCTTTGCAGGCCCCGCACCCCTTGGCTTTTCACCCTCCCATGCCTCTTAGTGTGAAATGCATTCATTCTCCTGCAGATTCCCATTATAACCAAAATAAAGAGCTCCCTTTTCCTTCTCCAAGGGAGCACCAAGGCCGCTGTAACTTCCCTGATGGGATGACAGCATTCCTCTAAATCTCCCGGGCATCCTCTTGAGCAGCCCCCCCTCCCCCAGGGCTGCGATATCTCCTGGGGCCTCGTCCACTTCAAATCTGGGAACTTGCAGTTCTCCTTCCCTACTCTCCGCCCCCCCCCCACCCACCCCTCTGGAGGTCCCTGCCTCAGACACTGGGCCAGGCTCACGCTGACCGGCTCCTCGGGACCAGCCCCCCCCCCCCAAACCCTCTGCCGGCTCCCTGCCTGCCTGACCTGCCTGACCTCTGAGCCTGGGTCCTGGAGGGCCCCGAACTGACAGAGAGCAGGGCCTTCCCTCCGGCACCCCACGTCCCCTCCCCAGGGCAGTTCCTGGCCAAGGTTTCCCGTCCATGGCCCCTCATCTGCATCTCCATCTGCCCCTTTCCCTCGTGCTGCACCCCCTGAAGTGACCGACGGCTGCCACTTAATGCCCGGAACGGGGCTTTGCCTGGGGGGGGGGGGCTGGTCCCGCATCCTGGCTCTGACTTTCCCAGCTTTTAGTAGCCTGGGGGAGCTTCCATCTCACTCGGGCTCTCGGGGCTCCATCCCTCTGCCATCCCTTTCAGGATGAGGCTCAGAGGGTCCCTGTGGGAGGCCGCCCTGATCCCCAGGGACCACCCTTCGGGCCTCTCTGGAGGGGAGAGCGGAGGGAGGACTGAGAGGCTCGGAGGGCTCTCTCTGGCTGCGGGGAGGGGGGGAGTCAGGCTGAACGCCCGCCCCCTCGTCCGTGAAGCCGCTGCCCCAAAGGGGAAGCGGCCGCCCCGGGAGGAAAGGACTTGCTCTCCAGCGCTGGCTGGATGCCCACGAGGCCCGAGCATCGTGCAGGGGACGGCTGCTCGGGCCTGGGAGGGAGCCCGGCCGCTGCGGCCCCTCCCTCCCCGGGGGTCTGTGATGGGAAGACTCGGGGACCTAGGGACCGCAGTCCCGGAACCTGAAGCCCCTCCCTGCCCTGTCGGCCCCTCCCCCTCCCCCAGTGTCCCACGGCCTGGGTTGCCAGTCCCCGGGATTCCCGCTGGCCCGGCCCCTTCTGTCCCGCAGACTTCAGCCTTTCTCGGCTGCTCCCCAGCTGCTCCTGCCGATCTTCCCTTCCCGGAGCCTCCCACTGGGCTTTCCGCTCCGGGCCCGGCTGCCCAAGGAGCAGCTCTGTGGCGGCTCTGCCCGAGAGGCTCCTCCGGACAAGCTTCCCTCGGGACAGACTTTAGCATCTCGGACCCAGCCACAGACACCGATTGCTCGAGCCCGGACGCCCCGGGGGACTCCGCCGGCCCCTAGAACTGGCCTGGGTTCTGTTCTCCACACTGACGACTTGCGGGACCTAGAACCCTTCTTCCCTCCCCAAGAAAAAGACTGCGGCCCCCACCCTCTTGTGTGTTTGGCGGCTTGTGAAGGGTGGATGAGCTTATACGATCAGGAGGAAAGACTCAGATTTCAGAGGTGGAAGGAACCTTAGAGACACTGACCGCAGCTTTCCTCTCTTTTTGCATATGAGGAATCTGAGGCACAGAGGGGTGATTTCCGGAGAGCCACACGGCTGTCACCTGGGTGGGGCAGGATTTGAACTCAGGCCTTCTGGAATTCAAATCCATCGCTCTAACCATTGTACCAGACTCCTTTTAGACCCTTTCTCCTAGAGTAAAAGAATTTTCCTCTATTCAGACGGCCCAACGGTGCCTTTAGCATCCACAGAGTATTGGGGTGAACGAGTTTCTCCGAGTCCTGACAATGGAGGGGGCTTTGGGGGATGAGAGAGGTCTAGACTGTGGCTTCTCTCTTTATAACCACAGAACAAAGTGTGTCTGAGCTGCAACGGGTCTTAAATCAACCTGAGAGGAACCTCCAAACATCCAATATCAGAGTTGGGAAAGTCCTTTAAAGAGAGTCACTGCTGGAGGGACGTGATCACAGAGGAACTTTGAACGTAGAATGGGAGAGATAATGTTAGAGATAATTGAGGACAAACAGCACATTTTTAAGATGAAGAAACTGAGATTCATAGATAGGAAGTAACTTTTTGAGGAGTAACAGGAAGATACAATCCTAAGTCTTAATGGACTCTCTTTTTAAAAAGGGTACTGGGGGTCAGACATCACAGACAGTTTCATCTTGGGGGGGGTCCTAGGTTAAGTAACTCAGAGCATTTGTCTCATCTCCTTCCCAGGAGCCCTTTCAGGATGAGCTGGTCCCACCAATTCTCTCTTTCAGTTATTTTTGTTTCTCTCTTCCACTTGCTTCTCTCATCCTTTCTCCAGTTGATCCTATTGGAGCCTTGACCTCCAACTAGAGATCTTGGTGGGACCACAGTATCTGGTTGTTGATCTTCTAGGGAGTGTAGGAGGAATTGACAGCAACCTCCCTTGGAAGAACAAACCCAGTCAGGGCCTCTTCTCCTCTCTGATATTCCCAGGAGCTGCCAGATTCCCAAAGTGGGTATAGTGTCTGCCATGGATATTCTAGACATGGAGAGACCTGTAAGTCTATTTAAATTTCTACTTGTCTACCTGTCCCCTATGAAAGAAATATGTCAAATCCCAGAAATCAATTGAGACCATTATTTGTGTTCCAGGGCTTCCCTGTGATCTCAATCATATGGCAGAGCCCTAGCCAATCCATTCGTTGGAGACTAGGGCACTATGGAGATCTCCAGTTGAATGCTAGATCCCCATCAAGATCATTATTTGGGTAGTAGATCTCCAGTCAGACCATGTCCAAATTCCTAGTCCCTTCTCCTGAAAGAAACCACCAGCCAATACTCAGCCCCAACTGGTACACAGGATCCAAGCAAGGTCACCTAAATAGCATTATGTTTTTCCTCAAAATCTTCTCCTCACTTGCTTATTTCCTTGGATGGACTCCATATTCTTTTTAAAAAATCAACTTTTCATTTTACTTTTTTTCAATGAACAAATATTAATTTTCTCTCCCACTTTGCTCCCTTTCCTCTCTTGTACAATGAAAAAAGAAAAAAAAAAACTAAACTGTTATCAAAATGTGAATATGGAATGAAGCCATGAAAACACCCTTATTGGCCACATCCAAAAACATGTCTCATTTTGCACCCTGACTCAGTCCATCACCTCTTTGTCTGAAAGATGAACAATATACATCTTCACAGATCCTCTGGAATCCTCCTTGGTCATTACACTGATCAGAGTTCTTTAGTGTCTCAACATTGTTTGTCTTTATAATTTTAATGTTATTGCATAAATTGGTCTTTACTTCTGCTCACTTCAATCAGCATGTCTTCTCAGGTTTCTCTGAAATTATCCCCTTTTTATTCTTCATGTCACTGTATTATTCCATTACATTCATATACTGTACCATGATTTGTTCAGGTGTATTCCAATTAATGGGAACCTCTTTGGTTTCTAGGTCTTAACCAAAAGAGTTCTTACAAATATTCTTTTATATATTGTCCTCTTATTTTGATCTTTTTGGGACTAAGGGCCTTATAGTGGTATCACAGCAAGTAGAGGCATGTGCAATGGAGTGACTTTTGGGGCCCAATTCCAAATTGCTTTCCAAATGATTCTACCAATTCAGAGCTAGGCATCTGTGTGTTAATATGTCTGTCCTTGTAGCCCTTCTAGCTTTTGTTGTTTTCCCTTTCTGTTAGTCCATCAAATCACGTTTTTAAGACCCTGCTGTCAGAAATGGTTCTGAACCCTGGGCATATAAGGAAAGATAAAAACACACTTTCCTCAAGGAAATTCACAGTCTAATGAAGGAGAGGAGGCAATAAAGGAAGTCTCTAGCAGCTGAAAGACCTGAAAAAGCTTCCTACAGAAGGGATGACATGAACTGAGTCTGAAGGGAAGCCAGGGAGGCCAGGAGGCAGAGCTAAGGAGGAGGAGTATTCCAGATATGCTGGAACAACCATAAGGCTTAGAATTGGGATCCAGAGTCATGTCAGAGGCAAATGTTTCATGAGAGAGTGAAATTGAAATCAATGGGAAAGATTAACTGGGGTCAGATAGTGAAGGACTTTGAAAGATTATATATTTAATTCTGGATATGATAGGGAGCCCCTGGAGTTCACTGGAAAGGGGGATATATGGCCAGATGTATGTTTTAGGAAGATCACTTTGGAATACACTGGAGAGGGGAGGGATTTGAGGCAAGCAGGCCCACCAGCAACATCCAAGAGTAGAGAAACACGGACATTTAGAGAACTTTCTAAAAGCAGGAACAAGCCTTGGCAACAGATTGGAAAGATGGAATGATCAAGGTTTTGAGATTGGATGACTGACTGGGAAGATAGTGCTGTCCCTGAGTGTTACAGGGAAAGATAAAAGAGAGGAGGGTTTGGGAGGAGGGGAACATAGAGTCCCATTTTGTCTATGTTGAAGTCAAGATGACCATAAGACATCCAGTTTGCACAAAGCACTAGAGGAGACTGAAGCTCGTGAAAGAAGTTAGAGCTAGAAATACAGATTTGGGAGTCATCTGCATAGACATCATCCTTGAACCCACTGGAACTTATGAGATCACCCATAAGTGAGAGAAGAAGGCCCAGAACAGGCCATTAGGGGACTCTCATGGTTTGTGGATTTGACCTGGGTGAAGGCTCAGCAAAGGAAACTGAGAAGAGCTGCCAGATGGACAGGAAGAGAACTGGTAGAGAGCAGTGTCACAAAACAGGTTCCTAGGGGTCCTCAAACTTTTTAAATAGGGGGCCAGTTCACTGTCCCTCAGACTGTCGGAGGGCCGGACTATAGTAAAAACAAAAACTTTGTTTTGTGGGCCTTTAAATAAAGAAACTTCATAGCCCTGGGTGAGGGGGATAAACGTCCTCAGCTGCCGTATCTGGCCCATGGGCTGTAGTTTGAGGACTCCTGCCGGGGCGGCACCTAGAGAGTAGGGAGTATCCAGAAAAAAAGTGTGATCAGCTGTATAGAGGCTACAGAGAAGTAAAGAAGGATGAGGATTTTGAAAAGGCCATTAGCACGTGGTACAGTAGATAGAATATCAGCCCTGGAGCCAGGAGAAACTGAGTTCAAATTTGGCTTCAGACACTTAACACTAGTTGTAACCCTGGGCAAGTCACTTAACCCCAATTGCCTCACTTCCTCCAAAAAAAAACCCTACACCATTAAATATAGCAGCTAAGAGACTTGGGAGAGAGCTGTTTAGTTAAATGCAATTAGAAGCCATATGTGTTGGGTTTTTTCCACTAGTGTAGCTGTCTTCTCCAAGGAGGTTCATCTGAAAAAGTGGGGAATAATATGGGATGATAGCCTGGAATGACTAAGATCTGAGATAATGGGTAGCAGGGATAGTGAATAATCAAGTGAGTAATCAAGAGAAATTAGTAAAGGATAAGGTTGACAAGGGTATATTTGTAGACAGTGAATGATGGGGAAAATGTGCTGGAGAAGATGGAATGTAAGGTGAACAAAGTCCCATATAGAGAAGTTTGCCTTGGCAAAGAGAAGAGTTACGTTAGACAGAAGTGAAGGAGTAGATAATGGGGAAGCTGTTTGATGACATGGGGGAAAGAGAGAAGGAGCTCTCATCAAATGACTTCATTACTTTCAGTGAAATGTGAGATAAGGTCCTCAGCTGAGAGGATGTAGGAGGGAAGCCATGGAAGACTTAAGGAAGGAAGAATAAAGTTGGAATGGTTGCTTTATAAGTGGAAGAAAAAAATGGATTAGGGAGGCGTTAAACTACTGCCTGGCTGCAGTAAGGACTCAGGTGAGATTTATGAAGGGCTTTGAAGGTTAAAGAGGATTTTGGATTTGATCGTGGAAGTGATATTTAACCACTGGAGTTTATTGAGTATGATGATGACATAGACAAGTGCTTTAGGGAAATCCCTTTGATGGTTTAAATTTTATTTTTAACATACAATTTATTGATTACTTTTGTGTTTTACATTACCTAAATTTTTTGAAGTATCTTGTTCCTTTCCTTCCTTTCTCCCAGGCAGCCATCCCCTGTAACAAATAATTTTGTAAACAAGTTAGGGAGAGAGACAGAGACAGAAAGAAAGAGAGAGAGAGAGAGAGAGAGAGAGAGAGAGAGAGAGAGAGAGAGAGAGACACAGACAGACAGACACAGAGAGAGAGGGGGGGAGGACAATGAAGAAGAGGAGGAGGAGAAAAAATTTTAAATCAACAAAACTGATCAATGCATTGAATAAGTCTGAAAAATGTACAAAGTATAATACCTTTGGACCTCCCACTTCTACAAAGGAGTTGAGGGAGGTATCATCTCATATCTCTTCTCTGGAGTTATGTTTCTTCTTTGTCTTTCTGCAATATTCGCTTTTGGTTGTTTTGTGGTGGTTGTTCTTTCCATTTGTATTGGTGTAGTCACTATGTAGATTGTTTCCTTGGTTCTATTAACTTCAGTCCCCAGAAGTTCATGTAGATCTTTCCATAATTTCCTGTATTCATCACACACAAAATTTCTTTTTTAAATAACTTCATTTTTCAAAATACCTGCAAATATATTTTCAACATTCACCCTTGCAAAACCTTGTGTTCCAAATATTTTCCCCTCCCTCCCCACCTTCCCCCTCCACTAAACAGCAAGTAATCCAATATAAATTGTTTAATTTATTGCAATTCTTCTAAACATATTTCCACATTTACCATGTTGCACAAAAAAATCATATCAAAACAGAAACAAATGAAAGGAAAAAACAAGCAAGCAAACAGCAGCAACAACAAAGGTGCAAATACTATGTTGTGATCCACATTTAGTCTCTGTAGTACTCTCTTTGGATGTATATGATTCTCTCCATCACAAGTCTATTTGGAATTGGCCTGAATGACCTCATTGTTGAAAAGAGTCAAATCTATCAGAGCTGATTATCATATAATCTTGTTGTTGCTGTGTACAATGTTCTCTTGGTTCTACTCACTTCATTCAGCATCATTTCCTGTAAGTCTCTCCAGGCCTTTCTAACACCATGCTGCTGATCATTTCATATACCACAACTTATTCAGCCATTCTCCAACCATTTCCAGTTCCTTGCCACTACAAAAAGAGCTGCTTCAAAAATTTTTGCACGTGTGGGTCTTTCCCCCTTTTTTTACAATCTCTTTAGGATACAGACCCAGGAGAGATGCTGCTGGATTAAAGGGTATGCACAATTTGATAGCCCTTTGGGCATTATACACACATCATTTCTTAACAGTGCAGTGATATTCCATTATATTAATGTACCACTATTTTTCTAGCTATTTCACAATCCATGGGTGTTATGGGCCAGAACTCTGTACTTGAAACAAGGATGGATACTTTAGTCACTATATATTGGCAGACTATATATAGTGACTATTTATGTGTGTATATATGGTCATATTTTATATATATATATATATGTGCACACATACATACATACATACATGTGTGTTTGATCCAGAAATTTCACTAAGAAGTTAATACCTCAGGGGAGTCACTGCTAAAAAGAAAGCTGACATATACCACAAAATGCTTGTAATAGCTCATTGGTGGTAGCAAAGAACTGGAAACAAAATAGATACCCATGCGTAGTTTTCTGATTGGTTTTCTGGAGGTCTCTGGACCAGCCTTCATTTCAGCAAAGTAATCACCACGAGAATAGTCAGGTGATAAGTCCAAATTCTTTATTGTCTCCTTGCCTGGGGCTCAGCTAGCTTTCTTGTGGCCTTCAGACAGGCCTTGGTCTCAGTGGAGGAATGCAGGCCAGCCACCATGATGGTGTGAGATGGAGTGAATGTCTCAGAGTCTTCCTCTGGCTGAGTATGTCCCAGCTTTATATGCTCTCTTCTAATTACATTATCACAGGTGTGAATCTTGTTGGAACTATATTAAGTACTAAGTACATGCACTGAACTAGAGAACTATTAGTCACCATGCTAAACTAGAAAACCATTGTCTTTATCAATTCCACTGAGTTAGCACCTGGTAAGAATCCTTGTTTCAAATCTACATTATTGTGCCTCAAATTCTTTCCTGTCCTCCAATATTGCATCCCCAGCTGCCTTTCAGACATATTGAATTGAATGTCCAGTAGACATCTTAAAGACAATATGTCCTATATCCAGTTTGTTGCCAAGACCTGCAAATTTCACCTTTGCCCCATCTCTTACATATACCTCTTTCTCTCCTCTAAAACTGCCACCATAGTGGTGCAGGGCCTAATCACCTCACCCTAGATTACTGCCATACCCTGCTACTGAGTCAGCCTGCCTCTAATCTCTCCCCATTCTAAGTCCATCTTGCATTCAGCCCCTAAAGTGATTTTCCTAAAGCACAGATCTGATCATGTCATTCTTTTGCCTCTAAGAGCAAATAAAAATACATTGCTGGGCATTCAAAATCCTCCATAATTTAGCCCCCTTCTACTTTTTTAGTATCCTCATAGTTTTCTCTCCAGCATGTACTCTCAGATCCTGGGACACTGACTTCCTGACAGTTCCATGAACAAGATATTCTAACTCTTTACTCTCTCGGCATTTTCTCTGACTGTCCCCCATACCCAGAATGCTCTCCCTCCCTACCTTGGACTACTGAGCTCCCTGGCTTCCTTTAAGTGTCAACTTAAATACTGTCTTTTTAAAGAAACTTTCCACAACCCCTCTTGATTCTGGTGCCCTTACTCCTTTAATTATTTCCTACTTGTCCTGTATGTACCTTGCTTTGTATATATTTGTTCTGATATTCTCTCCCCCCATTAGACTGTAAGTTCTTGAAGGTGGAGATTGTGCTTCTTTTGTGTTCTCAGTACTCAGCACCTAATGAATGTTCTTTTGATTGATTGATTGATTGACAGGGAGAATAGTTTTCAGGGTCAAGCCAACTTCTGATCATACTGTTTAATTGGGGAGAAACAGGATGCAAACTTCATTTTTTACTTTATTTTTAGGTTACACGTGCCCAATAATAGTAAATATATTCTCACATTAGTCATGTTGTGAAAGAAGAATCAGAACAAAAGGGGAAAAATCCACGAGGAAAAAAAACACAAAAAAGTGGAAATAGTATGTTTTAATCTGCATTTAGACTCCACAGTTTTTTCTCATGGATGTGTCACATGGATGTCTCACATCTCTGGATGTGAATAGCATTTTCCATAATGAACTTTTTTGAATTGTCTTGCATCATTGTATTGTTGAGAAGAGCCGAGTGTATCATAGTTGATCATCACACAATGTTATTGTTTCTATGTGCAAAGCTCTTCTGATCCTGCTCACTTCATTCAGCACCAGTTCATGTAAGTCTTTCCAGGTTTTTCTGAAATCTGCCAGCTTACTATCTAGCTGCCTGTAGTTCACCATTTCTTATAACACAATATTCCATTATGTCAATATATCATAACTTGTCCAGAGATTCTCCAGTTAATAGATATCCCCTCAATTTTCAGTTTTTTTTTATCACCAAAAAAGAGCTGTTATAAATATTTTTATATATGTGGGTCCTTTTCAATTTTCATGATCTCTTTGGGACACAGATATAGTAATGGTATTGCTGGATCAAAGCAATTATATCCTATATCCCAAGCTTTATATCCTAGGTTTGATTCCCAATCAAATACATGTTCCACAATGAACACCTATGTTAGGTAGCCAGGAAATCCATTTATCCAAGTTTATAACAAAACAGAGAAATCAGAAAGCATACATAGGAAAGTATATACAAGGAACCTTCCCACTGGGGGCAACATAGCAGCTCAACTAAGAGTGAGAGTCCTAAATCTAACCGAAGAGGAGGTTCCCCAACGTTTCTAGTGTAGCAGGGATAGGAACATAGTGGAGACTTCCAATTCTTTTTATGTCAGCTTCTTCCCGGTCTTTTCTTTTAGCAAATGACTCAGTGTTGGCATCTACCATTTTTTTCTCACAAAAGTGGAAGCCAGAAGTGCCCAAAGCCCAAAAAGATTCCAAGAAACTGAAAAACTCCAAGAGAAATGAACTCATTTCTCCAGCTTTCATCAACTCCATCCCTACCCCTTATGCAAGTGAGGAGCATGGATTTCCATCAACAAGGAGAGATTGAGACTGAAGCTAAATTCAAATAATATACATATGTATATTGTTTTTCAGAATGATTGGTACTGGTTCACAAATCCTCCAACAAAACACTAGTGTGCCTATCTTCCTACAACTCTTCCAATATTGACTCGACATTTTTTGTCATCTTTTTCAATTTGCTGAGTTTGAGATAAAACCTCAGGTTTGTATTGATTTGTATTTCTCTCATTATTAGTGATTTAGAGTACACTTTCAAATGGTTCTTAATGGTTTACAATTTTTCTGAGAACTGTTCATATCTATATATACTAGCTTTATATAGTAAATCATTAGTAACTAATTTATTGGGAGTAGCTTTTGGTCTTTTGCTTATATACATACACATACAAATGTATTTGTACATTTAGACATAATGCATACATAAATACACATATGCATATATGTATAAATTTACATCTAGCATATATATTCCCACACATTTATATAGTATGTGTATTCATTTTCTATATAACTTGGATGCAAAAGCTTTATCTGAGAAATTTGATACAAAGAATACAAAAGCTTTTCAATTTCATATAATCAGAATTATCTATTTTATCTTTTACAATTGCCTCTGTGTATTGTTTGGTTAAGAATACATCTCCTGATTTCTTGACCCATGAAAACTAAACATTTCCATTGATCTCTCACATCTCTCCAACATAGGAATTATGCATAGAGATTATGCAATTTCAGTTGTTTCTATGTTCTAGGATACCAAGATCCATAATAGGCTATTAAACAAAATGAGTTAACAGCAGAGAAAGCTAGTTCCCTAACCCTTCACTTGCTCGCTCCGTACTCCTTCCCCTAACATTCATCTTAGGGCTGGGCTATATTTGCTGACACATGGACTTGTGACAGAAGTCAATTCTCCCTTCCCCCACTCTCCACCCCCATCCCATTCCCACTCTCTGCTGAGGAAAATCAAAAAGCAGAAGCTTACTCCAGCCTGTGCTGCAAGAGAGCTTAGCCAGAAAACTGTTGAATAAAGGGAACTGGGTCAGGGAATGTGTGTGTGCTTTGTAATATAAGTCTGAAGAAAAGGACCAGCATATGGCCAGAGCCAGTTCTGTCTCCCCAAAAGTAATTTGGTTATGAGAATAAGGCAGATGAAATGTGAATTATCCTGGATGGAGGAGGCTGAAATGGCTTTGAGGTCCAATCTTCAAGAAAATTGCCAATATAAGGTAAAGAATTAGAAAGTCATCAATAAGGAAATATAAAGCAAATAAGACCGAAAATACCAGAGATCTCAGAAGGAAGAAAATTCAATTAAAGACCCCAAGTATAAGCAAATAAACTAACAGAAGATATTAATAACGGAAGAGAATAAGGTCTACAGATTAGCTAAAAGAATTCAGACATCTATGAATAAATATTGCAAAGGAAAGGAAAGCAATCAAAACCCACTGAGCCAGAGAAACCTGTTGAATCCCAACAGAACATGGAAACATAGCAGGATGTTCCTGAATGATTTAAAATAAGAATCGTGAAAGCAGAATTTATCATCTGCCCAGTAAAAAATAATTAGTAAGATAGAAAAACTGAAACTACAGTGACAAATCTTATCAAAGAAACAAGAGAGAATAACTAATTGGGAATAGGTAGAAGAGGAAAATGCTCTAGAAGAAAAAAAGCAAAAAGAAATAGTGTTAAAAGAAAATATGATATACATACAAGCGATACATATCATCCTCAGGAATAGGATACAATAGAGTCAAATTGAGGCTTATAAGACTCCCAGAAGAACATAATGTCAAAAAACTTAAACACCATAATAATACGAATAAAGATAATTGTCTAGAATTTATGAAAATTCTAGAATTATGAAAATTTGAAAAACAAAGTGCCTATTGAAAGAATCCATAGATTGCCTCCTGGAGAAGAAAAACGACAACAAAATTATGCTGCACATGGTGGTTAAATTTAATAATTCCAATGGCAAACAACAAATTCTGCAAGCAACCAGGAAAAAGGCCTTTGAAAGGAAAGTAACTTCAAATAACACAAGACTATTCTGTACTTACCACAAATTGCAAGAAAAAAAATGTGCAAGGTAATATACTCTACAAACCTGAGCCTAGCCATTAATGGAAAAAGATGGAACTTCAATTTAAAAAAAGGTATTCAAAATATTCTTTTGGTTATATGAAACTGAAACCTTCAACACAAAATTAGTTCACTAGGATAAGAAGGGAAGCAACTCAGTAGGAAAGAATCTTTGTATCAAATTTCTCTAATAAGAGTTTGGTATCCAATGCCCAGAAACAATTAACATATAAATATACATACACATTGTGCATATATGTCACATATGTAGGTCATACGCTTATAAGCATTTATGGCCAAAAGCCATTCTCCAATTGGCAAATGGTCAAAGAACTTTAATAAAGATCTCTCAAAAGAATTACAAACCATTAATAATCATTTGAAAAAATGTTCCAAATTGTACCAACAATTTGCAAATAAAATTGCTAAAATTTCCACATGCTTTAACCCCGAGATTTCACTCCTAAGGTTAATACCTCAAGAAGAGGAAAATATCCATATACACCAATATATTTCTAGGAGCACACTGGTAATAGTAAAGAACTGGAAAGAAAGTATGTGCCCATAGACCGGGGAATGGTTGTGGCATATAAATGCAATGTGATATTTCTGCACCATAAGAAGTGCAGATAGAAAAGATATATGAGGACTAATATATGAATATCAAGGGACTATGAAGGAATATTCATACATAAAGAGAACATATCAGTATTCAGATGGATGTCATGAGAGAAGAGGTGACCACTCATACATGTCATAATACACATGAAAAATATGAATGCTCCTCCTCTTGAAGTCAGTTACCCTTTTCTCAAATGAGGTTGAATTAAATGAGCTCTGAAGTCTCTTTTAACCCTTTATCCTATTCAAACTTACAAGCTCATTCAAACTCTCCCTCCATTCCCATACACTTCCAGCATACCCCTCTCCCCCAGCAATCCATCCTCCCCCTCACTTCTCAGGAGAAACCCCTGCTACTCTAATGCTTTCCCTGAGGGCAGCTCTCATTCAGCAGGTTCTGCCCTTATTCTAACCCTGAAGACTGAAGTGAAGCCCATGGTTCTTCCTGATTGGGCCTCCTGAACCAAAGGTGCCTCCCCACATCTTACAGGGACTAACAAACCTCAAAATACAAAGGACTGGAAGACCAAGGTCTCATGGGAATAAAATCAATTCTCTTTCCCTACCATGGACAGCAGTCCTGTTCTCTGAGGTTTATATTTCCTGGTCTCTTGAGTTCTGTGCTTAGGAGCATGTGCTTTGAGTTGGTCTCCTCACATCTTTCTCATTTTTTTTTGTCTGAGGACTGTTTTAGCTGTATTCCACGAATTTTCATAAGTTAATTCATCCATTATCATTCTATTTCACATAATCATTGCTACTATAATTTGTTCTTTGACCCATTTCTTATTTAAGATTTCATTGTTAAATTTCCATTTGAGTCTGTGTCTTTTGTTTGTGGTTCTTGAACTGATTACTGTTTTTACTGAATTATGGTCTGTAAAGGATGTGTTTTGGCCTTTTTACATTTCTTTTAATGTCTCTGTGCCCTAATATATAATCCATTTTTGTAAAAGTTTCATACAGTGCTGGGAAATACAATCTATTCTTTGAAAGTCCTGTTTTAGAAGATGCCATAAATCTTTTCCCTTTAGTTTCTCTAGCAATTTGTTCAATAGTTTCCCTTTTGTTTAGCTTTGTTAGATTTGTCTAAAACTAAGAGACAATAAAGTTTCCTATTATTATATTACTTTCTATCTATTTGTAATTTAGTTAATTTTTCCTTTATGAATTAAGATATTATAACACTTGAAGCATCTAAGTTTATAATGATATTGGTTTGTTGTCTATAGTTCCTTTCAGCATCAAGTAGTTTTGTTTATCTCTATGTCGTGTGTTTTTGGTTTTGTTTTGTCAGCATGATTTCAATGAGTTTTTGGGGGGAGATTCACTGGATGCACAGTGAATTTTGCTCCAACTCCCCATTTTTATTCTGTGTGTCTTTATTAGGTGTGTTTCTTGTAAACAACAGATTGTGGGATTTTGTTTTCTTATCCACTCTCACTTGCCTTTGTTTTATTGGATGGCTTAATATACTTATATTTAAAGTTATGAGAGTTACATTTATATTTACTTCCATTAGATTCCAATATTTTTCCTGAATTAGCATTTTTCATTGTTATTCCTCTTCTGTAAAGGCAGTACTTTGTCTCTTGAATTATTTTTGTTTAATTTACTTTAAGGCACAGGCTCTTTTCCTTTCTCCCTCAAACCTCCTCCTCCTCTCATTTGTCATCCCTTCCCCTACTTTTAAAGATTTATTTAACCTATTATTTTTTTCCTTTCCCATTTACCATTATCTAGTTCTTCCCCTCTTTTATATCTCAGAGTTAAGAAGGTAAGTAAATCCCGCTTCCTCTCCTCATCAACTTGTTTTGCTCCTTAGGTTTAAAACTTTCATTTATTCTACCTTTTTCTAAAAAATTTCTCTCATTCTCCTTATTTATCTTCTCTTGCTGTCTATTCTAGCCTTTTTTATTTATAGCCCTAATCCTTACTAATTGTCTGTATTCATCCTGAAATTAAAAACATAAAAGTATTTATCTACTTTGTATTCCTTCTTCTAAACTGTTCTTTCATCTATTTCTTTGAGAGACTCATGACCAGCAGTTCAAGTTTTTGTATCTGTTGGTTATTTATGCTGTGCAGGCCATACATTCTTCTTCCATGATTCTTATTTCTCTCTCAAACCATTGTGGTATTTCCTGGTTTGGTCCCAACAATCTGTTGCCACAGTGTCATGGCTTGAGTAAGAATAGAGATAGGATGTGCTGATAAGCAATGGAGCAATAGAAAGGTAAATGAATAAAAGACTGAGAAAGGGCCATGGGGTTTGGTATTTTTAAGAGTTTTATTGTAACAGGAAAATTGTTAAAATGCTGACAGAAAATTGTTAATACCAAATGTAATATTAACTGTCACTACCTCTTAATGATCTGAGCAATGTCTGAATTCCAGTAATGTCCTTCCATTCCCTACGGTTAAGATAATGTCAGCAGGTTTAACTGAACCACACCCCAAATCCCCCAAACCTGGAATTTTACCTTGTAAACGAGCCTAGCTGGAGCTCAATCTAAGTTCCCAATTCCCTTGTCCTTGTCTGTTGGGATTCATAGCATGAAGTGCACAAAAGGCAGAATGAAGTCGTTTTCCTTGCTTGGATTGCTGAGGGAGGCTGGCATCTCATGACTAGGTCTTGCTACCTCATACTACCTTCTCCCCCTTTTCTTCTAAAAGTATCAGAACCTTTTTCTTGGGCCTTTGGATTGGAAAATCTATTGTGCTCTGCACTTCTGGGACATACTCCAGAGTGGCAGGTTTGCTACCCGTTATCTTAATTGAAGATGCTTTATTCCTCCCCTTATAGTTTTGATTTATTTGGGGACTTGATAATTGATAACCTTGAGATGGAAATTTTAGTAAAGTGGTATGGGTGGAAGCCAGATTGCTTAGGACTGAGAAGTGTGTGGGATGTGAAAATATGGATGATAGCTTGAGAGAGCAGGGCAGTAACTCTTCAGAGGAAAGAAGACCTCAAGGTGAGGTCCCTCCTCCATCTTTCCTTTTTAATTTTCATGAGATGGAGAGAACTAAAAATGCAGTGACTAAGCATACACACTCTGCTCTGTCACTTACTTAGACATGCATTCACTGATCTGCATTTTCTTGGGGCCAAACCCTGATCTGTTCCTCTCACCACCTCTGAAATGTTATGAAAGGAGACAGGAGCAGATAGAGACAGAGACAAAGAGATTAAGGGATGGATTTTTAATTCTCTTTCTGTCTCCTTACTCTGTAACCATGAATGATTACTTCACAGTATTGAGATTGTGAAAAATGGAAAGGAATTTACAGATTATTTAGTCCAACCCCATCATTTTAGAAGGATTAGCAAGAATTGAGAACCATAGAGGGGAAGTGGCTGATCCAGAATAGGAAACTGCAGGAATCAGATCCTCTGACTCTCATCTAGGAATCTTTGTCTTTCCATCTAGTGAGATTTTCTTTGCTTCCTCTCTGAGGGCCTTATCCATTGCCCTAGGTGAGTTTCTTAACACTTTCTCCTATGGTGGACCTCCCAGTGAGGTGTCATCCAAATTCTGCTGTCCCAGACACATAGTGGGGCCAAGACTGATTAGAATTGCAGGCCGCATATTTCTAATCCCCTTGTTTTAAGTCTCAGGGCCATGTGATAGAGGAAAGGTTGCCCTCTTGGATTTGTTTCTTTCAGAATACCCTACTAACTCTCTCAGGTAAAAAGAGGGAGGATTCAGAGGTGGAGATTTTCTCTTGGAGAAAATCTTTCTTCTACAACCAAGTACATTAGCATCAGTTCCTCAATGGCTTACTCTGATGAGTTCCACCACAGGCCTTTGTCATATACTCCCTTAAGATCTACCATAATCTATAGCCTCCCATCTCCAACTCTTTATTGACGTAACCCCTTCCTTCTTCTTTTCTCTCCCTCCCTCTTCCTGGCCTCCTCTTTTCCTCTTTCTCTCCCTCTTTCCCACTTGCTGTGGGCTGCCCTCTACCTCATGCTTTAGACTTCCTAGTATATTTAAAATAATGAAAAAATTCATTTTGAAGAACAAAAGTTAAAAATTTCTATGGAAAAATAAAAATAAAAAAAGAATGAAGTGTCCTAGCAGTATCAGATTTCATATGAGATTATAAAGTAGTAATTTTTCCTCCTGAAAGTTCACTATATCAATGAAATAATCTGCAACTTTAGCAAAGTTGCAGGATAAAAATAAATCCACTTAAATCATTAGAATTTTTGTACATCACTAACAAAATCCAACAGCAAGAGATACAAAGAGAAATTTCATTTAAAAAACTGTCAATAGTATAAAATATTTGGGAATCTACCTACCAAGGGAAAGTCAGGAAATACATGAACAAAGCTACAAAACACTTTTGACACAAATAAAGTCAGATCTAAGCAATTGGAAAAATATCAAGTGCTCTTGGATAGGTCGAGCAAATATAATAACAATGACAATACTACCCAAACTAATCTATTTATTTAGTGCTATACCAATTAGACTCCCACAAAACTGCTTTAATGATCTAGAAAAAATAATAACAAAATTAATCTGGAAGAACAAAAGGTCAAGACTTTCAAGGGAACTAATGAAAAAAAAATCAAATGAAGGTGGCCTAACTGTACCTCATCTAAAACTATATTATAAAGCAGCAGTCATCAAAACTATTTGGTACTGGCCAAGGAACAGAGAAGTTGATCAGTGGAATAGGTTAGGTTCACAGAATAAAATAGTCAACGACTGTAATAATCTAGTATTTGACAAGCCTAAAGGTCCTAGCTTTTGGGATAAGAATTCAATATTTGACAAAAAACTGTTGGGAAAATTGGAAATTAGTATGGCAGAAACTAGGCATGGACCCACAATTAACACCGTACAACAAGATAAGATCAAAATGGGTTCATGATCTAGGCATAAAGAATGAGATTATAAATAAATTAGAAAAACATAGGATAGTTTACCTCTCAGACCTGTGGAGGAGGAAGGAATTTGTGGCCAAAGAAAAACTAGAGATCATCATGGATCACAAAATAGAAAATTTTGATTATATTAAATTAAAAAGTTTTTGTACAAACAAAACTAATACAGACAAGATTAGATGGGAAGCAATAAACTGGGAAGATATTTCTACAGTCAAAGGTTCTAATAAAGGACTCATTCCCAAAATATATAGAGAATTGGCTCAAATTTATAAGAAATCAAGTCATTCTCCAATTGATAAATGGTCAAATGATATCAACAATTTTTAGATGAAGAAATTGAAACTATTTCTAGTCATATGAAAAGGTGCTCCAAATCATTATTAATCAGAAAAATGTAAATCAAGACAACTCTGAGATATCACTATACACCTATCAGATTCGCTAAGATAACAGGAAAAGGTAATGACAATGTTGGAGGCGATGTGGGAAAACTGGGACACTGATACATCGTTACTGGAACTGTGAATGGATCCAACCATTCTGGAGAGCAATTTGGAACTATTCTCAAAAAGTTATCAAACTGTGCATACCCTTATATCCCAAAGAGGTATTAAAGAAGGGAAAGGGACCTGTATGTGCAAAAATGTTTGTGGCAGCCCTTTTTGTAGTACCTAGAAATTGGGAATTGATGGATGCCCATCTATTGGAGAATGGCTGAATAAATTGTGGTATATAAATATTTTGGAATATTATTTTTCTATAAGAAACAATTAGCAGGATGATTTCACAGATGCCTGGAGAGACTTACAGGAACTGATGCTAAGTAAAACGAGCAGAACCAGGAGATCATTATACACTTCAACAATAATAGTAGATGAGGATCAATTCTGATGGAAGTGGCTCTCTTTAACAATGAGATGATTCAAACCAGTTCCAGTTGTTTAGTAATGAAGAGAATCAGCTACACCCAGAGAGAGAACTATAGGAAATTAATGTGGACTACAACATAGCATTTCCACTCTTTCTGTTATTATTGTTGCTTGCATTGAATAACATAATTCTGTTATCATTTGCTTGCATTTTTGTTTTCCTTCTTGGGTTTTTTTCACCTTCTTTATAGATCTGATTTTTCTTGTGCAGCAAGATAACTGTATATATATATATATATATATATATATATATATATATATATGTGTGTGTGTGTGTGTGTGTGTGTTGTATTTAACATATACTTTAACATATTTAACATGTATTAGACTACTTGCCATCTGGGGAGGTGGTAGGGGAGGAGGGGAAAAGTTGGAACAGAAGGTTTTGCAAGGATCAATTTTTAAAAATTAGCCATGCATATGTTTTGTAAATAAAAAAAGAATGATATTGTAGACAAATTAGAAGAACATAGGATAGTTTATCTTTCAGATTTGTGCAGGAGGAAGAAATTTGTGACCAAAAAAGAACTAGAGATCATTATTGATCACAAAATAGATAATTTTGATTATATTAAGTTAAAAAAGGTTTTGTACAAACAAAACTAATGCAGACAAGATTAGAAGGGAAGCAGTAAAGTGGGAAAACAGTTTTACATCCAAAGGATGTGATAAAGGCCGCAATTCTAAAATATATATTGAATTGACTCAAATTTATAATGTTCAAGCCATTCTCCAATTGATAAATGGTTAAAGGATGTGGACGGACAATTTTCAGATGAAGAAATTGAAACTATTTGTAGTCACATGAAAAAGTGCTCCAAATCACTAATGATCAGAGAAATGGAAATCAAGACAACTCTGAGATACCACTCCAGACCTGTCAGATTGGCTATGATGACAGGAAAAGATAATGACGAATGTTGGAGGGGATGTGGGAAAACAGGGACACTGATGATTCTACTGGGATTATATCTCAAAGAGAGCTTAAAGGAGGGAAAGAGACCCATATATGTAAAAATGTTTGTGGCAACCCTCTTTGTCAAGGCAAGAAACTGGAAAATGAGTGGATGCCCATCAATTGGAGAATGGCTTAATTAATTCTGGTACATGAATGCTATGGAATACTATTCTTCTGTAAGAAACGACCAGCAGAATGATTTCAGAGAGACTTGAAGAGATCTACATGAATTGATGATGAATAAATGAAATGAGCACATGAAATGAGCAGCACCAGGAGATCATTATACCCAGCATCACCAAGACTAAAAATGATCTATTCTGATGGACGTGGCTCTCTTCAACAATGAGAGGATTCAAACCAGTTCCACTTGCTCAGTGATGAAGAGAGCCATCTACACCCAGAGAGAGGACTGTGGGAACTGAGTGTGGAACACAATATAGCATTCTCACTCTCTGTTATTTTCTTGCATTTTGTTTTCTTTCTCAGTTTTTCTTTTCCTTTCTTCTTGATCTGATTTTTCTTGTGCAGCAAGCAAAACTGTATAAATATGTACACATATATTGGATTTACCATGTATTTCAACATATTTAACATGTATTGGACTACCTGCCAGTTAGGGGAGCGGGGGGGAGGAAGGAGGGGAAAATTTGGAACAAAGATTTTGCAAGGGTCAATGTTGGTAAAATTACCCATGCATATGCTTTGTAAATAAATGAAAAGAAAAAAAAAAGGACCCACATGTGCAAAAATGTTTGTGGTAGTTCTTTTCATAGTGGCAAGAAACTGGAAACTGAATGAATGCCCATCAGTTGGAAAATGGCTGAATAAATTATGGTTTATGAATGTTATGGAATATTACTTTTCTATAAGAAACAATCAGGAGGATGATTTTAGAGAGGCCTGGAGAGACTTACATGAACTGATACTAAATGAAATGAACAGAATCAAGAGACCAATGTACATGGCAATATTAATATTATATGATGATCAATTCTGATGAATGTGACTCTTTCCAACAATGAGATGGCTGATGCTGGTTCCAGTGATCTTGTGATGAAGAGAACCATCTACACCCAGAGAGAAGACTGTGGGAGCTGAATGTGGATCATAACATAACATTCTCACTCTTTTTGTTGTTGTTCACTTAGATTTTGTTTTCTTACTCATTTACTTTCCTTTTTGATCTGATTTTTCTTGTGCAGCAAGATAACTGTATAACTATATTTACAGATATTGGATTTAACATATATTTTAACATGTATAACATATATTGGATTGCTTGCCATCAAAGGAAAGGGGTGGGGGGAAGGAGGGGAAAATCTAAAACACAAGGCTATGCAAGTGGTCAATGTTGAAAAATTATCTGTGCATATGTTTTGAAATTAAAAAGCTTTAAAATAAAAAAATTTAAACTGAAAATATAAAAAGGAAAAGAAAAACATAGACCAAAAAAATCCAAGAAAAGTTAAGAAAGTTTTAAGAAATATGCTTTGATCTGCATTCAGACTTCATCACTTTCTCTGGAGATGGATAGCATTTTTCAACATGAGTACTTTGGAATTTTCTTGGATCATTGTATTGGTGGGAATAGCTAAGTCTTTTGCAGTTGGTCATCATACAACATTGCTGTTACTGTGCACAATGTTTTCTTGGTTTGGCTCATTTTCTTTTGCATCAGTTCATATAAGGTTTTCCAGGTATTGGGAAAGCATCATGCTCATCATTTCTTATACCACAATAATATTCCATCACATTCATGTGCCACAATTTGTTCAGTCATTCCTCAATTAATGGGTATCCTTTTAGTTTCCAATTCTTTGCCACATAAAAAAAAGCGTCTATAAATATTTTTGTCTGTGTAAGTCTTTTTGCTTTTATTATTTCTTTGGAATACAGATCTAGTAGTAATCTTGCTGGTTGAAAGAGTTCTTAGCCCTTTGCGTTATAAAACTGCATACTGCTCTTCCCCCATTGCTCCAGCACCACCACCATAATTTCAAATTGTCCTCCAGAATGGTTTGGGTTAGTTCAAAACTCCAACAACAACACATGAATGTCACCATTTTCTCCACTTTTCTATTTTCCTATTATGTCATATTAGCCAATTTGATAGGTGTGATTGGTATCTCAGAATTGTTTTAATTTGCATTTCTCTCATTAATACCGATTTAGAGCATTTGTTCACATGACAAAAATAGGTTTGATTTCTTTATCTGAAAACTGTCCACATCCTTTTACAATTTATCAATTAGGGAATGATTGGATTCATATAAATTTGACTCAGTTCTCTATATATTTAAGAAATGCGGCCTTTATCAGTGAAACTTCTATACATTTTTTCACAGTTTATGATAACTAACATATATTTACTTTCATCATATTTTCCCTTTGTTTATCCTTCTCTTTTTCTCTCTTATTTTATCTTGTCCCTCCTCAAATGTTTTGCTTCTGCCATTGTCTCCCCAAATCTGTTATCCCTTCTTATCAGTTTCCCACCCCCACGGCACCTCTCATTTCTCTTTTCCCCTCCCATCCTATTTCCCTGTAAAGAAAGATTTCCAAACCCAGCTGAGTGTGTTTGTTATTCCCTTTTTGAGCCAATTCTGATGAGAGTAAGGTTCAAGTGTTATGTGCCACCACCCCCATCTTCCCCTTCACTATATTTTCCTGCCTCTTAAATGTGAGCTATTTTACCCCAATCTACTCTTCCCTTTACCATTCTCCCACTGTCTTCCTTTCTCACCCCTTAATTTTATTTTTTAGATATCATCCCATCATAGCCAACCCACACACATATCCTCTGTCTGTCGATACTCCTAAATTTTCTAATAGAAATATATCTCCTAAGAGTTTCATGTATCACCCTATATAAGAATTCAACCTAATTGTTTTTGTGATTCTTTTGAGTCTTGTATATGAAAGTCTACTTTTCTATTCAGCTCTGGTCTTTTCTTCAGGAGTGCTTGAAAGTCCTCTGTTTCATTAAATTTCCATTTCCCCCCATAAAGGACTATATTCAGTTTTACTGGGTGGATAATTCTTGGTTGTAATCCTAGTTCCATTGCCCTCCAGAATATCATATTCCAAGCCCTTGGAGCCTTTAATATAGAAGCTGCCAAATCCTGTGTATTCAATATTAAATATTCAACAATATTTAAATTGTTTCTTGTGATATTTTCTTTTTGGCCCGAGAGCTCTGAAATTTGACTGTAACATTCCTGGGATTTTTCGTTCTGAGATCTTTTAGCAGGTGAGAAGATTTTTTTTCAATTTCTATTTTATTCTCTGGTACTAGGATAATCAGCAAAATAAGTTTTCCTTGATAATTTCTTGAAATATGGTTGTCTAGGCTCTTTTTCTGATCATGGCTTTCACATAGTCTTATAATCCTTAAATTATCACTTCTCAATTTATTTTCCAGGTCAGTTGTTTTTCCAATGAGATATTCTACATTTTCTTCTATTTTTTCAATCTTTTGTTTTTGTTTTGGTGATTTTTAATGTCCCATGGAGTCATTATCATCCACATGCCCAATTATAAGTTTTAAGCAATTATTAACTTCAATGATCTGTATCTCCTTTTCCATTTATCTAATTCCACTTTTTAAGGAGCTGTTTTCTTCAGTGAATTTTTGTAATTTTCCCCCCATGTGGCTAATTTTGCTTTTAAAGGTATTCTTTTCTTCATTGGATTTTTTTTTTTTTACAATTTAGCCTATTCTGTTTTTAAGGTGCTATTTTCTTCACTATTTTCTAATATCTTTTTTTAATCAAGCTATTGATTCTTTCCCTCATGATTTTCTTCCACCATTGTAAACTCTTTTCCTGATTTTTGCTCTACCTCTTTTATTTCAGTTTTTGAGCATGTCCAAAAAATTGCTTTTTGTGCCTAAGACCAATTAACATTTTCCTTTGACGCTTCAGATGTAGTTGTTTTGAATTTGTTGTCTTCTTTCAAGTTTGTGTTTTGCTCTTCCTGTCACCATAGTAACTTTTCTGTGGTCAGGTTATTTTGTTTTTGTTTCCTTGTTTTTCCAGACTATTTCTTGACTTTTAATATTATATTAAAGTTAGACTCTACTCCAGGGGAGGGGGACTATCCCAAGCTTCAGTTTTTTGTACTGTTGTTTACAGAGCTAGTTCTAGGTGTCTAAATCTTCAGTTTTTCCAAGGTGGTATGAGCTAAGGAGTGTCCATTGATTTCATCTTTGAGTGAACACAAGCACTGTTTTCTGACCTGGAACTATGACCAGGGTTCTCCTTCCCCTGCAGCTTCTCTAGTGTGGTAGTCTTTTCCTTTTCCTGGGACTACAATGTATGGGCAATGCAATAAAGTCCTGGACCCAGGGTCACCTTAGGATTCCCTATAATTTCCTTGTGATCAGTTGTCTGACCCCTTCGCTGTCTGTGGGCTAAGAGCTCTAAGGTCACTGCTACCCATTCAGTCATACTCAAAGGCTGCTGCTAATATGCACCAGGCATTGCCCACTACTGGCTACCTGGTACAATGCCCCAGGACCTTATTTCTCCATTTTGTAGGGCTTAAGTCCTTGCAGCTCTCTTACACTGGGGCTCTGGTACCACCACTGCATTGGTGGGCCATGATCTATGATGGATTAAACTTTACTCTGCCCAATGAGATAGACTATCACTGCCAACCTTCTAAGTTGACTTAGACTGGAAAATTATTTCGGCCTTTCCTTTTTGTTGGTTTTGCCACTCCAGAATTTGTTTGGGGGTATCATTTTTAAAGATATTCAGAGGGGAATTTGGGAAGACTTAGGTGAGTGAGTCTCTGCCTTTATTCCACCATCTTAACTCCACTCCATAATAAGGCCAACATGTATAAAGTGAAACCATTTTTTTCTCATCTCCTCCAGCAGATTATCCCATCTATAATTCTCACTTTATCATTTATCTCTAATTTTATCCTCTTTACTGGTTGCTTCCTTACTGACTGTATGTCTATATATCCTTCACTTTTTTCCTCTTTGGCAAGGCAATCAGGATTAAGTGACTTGACCAGGATCATGAAGCTAATAAGTATCAAGTGTCTGAGGCTGAATTTGAACTCAGATCCTCCTGACTCCAGGGTTGGTGTTCTATCCACTGCAGTGCTACCTAGCTGTCCCTCTCCACTTTTTGTTTTAAATTTCATACAACATTACTCATATTTTTCATTTTGTAGTTTATACAGAAAAACAAATAAGTGAATAAAATATTATTCCATATGAACCAAAAAAAAAGCCAGGACTTATCAGACTAAACAAACTGGTCTAGAAACTATATATATATATATATATATATCCAAAGGATATGCTCATGTGCAAAAGTTGCCCAAACAAACTTCCCTGTCACTTTCCATCACAGAAGAACACAAAAGCATAAGAAGAGGAAGGTAAAAGGATGTATGTATAGGAATAGAGGAGAGGCAAGAGATGTTCTAACAAAGTAACCTTCTGAGGTTTTACAGAAATTATTAACAAGTTTTTGGCAAACGGGTCTCCAAGTGGTGGAAAGGTAAAATGTCAACATCTGGACTTGAGGAGTCTCAGAATGACTGCTTCTCTGTGAGCAGATACACTTACTCCCTGAATAGGAATTTGATTCCTAATATTATTTCTAATAAATAAATAAAAGCTGGTATGAGCTGGCTTCAGTACACCTAATTCTCATATTCAATATAGGAATGGCTTGGGCTAGGAGAAGCTACAAAAGGGACACTTACTCCCTGAATAGGACTTCAATTCCTAATATTATTTCTAATAAATACCAGTTCTTGGTGAAAGGACCTATGCTTAACATCCCATAGAGAGGTTTATGATCAGGCCAAAGTAGTAACTCCAACCAGTGGTTAAAAACTGTTTCAAGGGGCAGCTAGGTGGTACAGTGGATAGACCATCAGCCTTGAAGTCAAGAGAACCTCAGTTCAAATCTGGCCTCAGACACTTAACACTTCCTAGCTGTGTGACCCAGGTCAAGTCACTTAATCTGAATTGCCTCAGCAAAAAAAAAAAGTTTCAGTCCAAGGCTGGCATCAGGGGATAGATATATCCTTCAATCTTAAAAACATACCCCTCACTTGATCCATCAATCATGTGTGTATGTGTATATATTTTTATCTATATATATGCAAACACACATCCATACACATCCATCCATCCATACATACATACATGCATATATATTATCCCATTTCTCTTCTCCCTCTTGTGACTAAACTTCACTTCCTTTCCCCTCACTCTCTTCTTAACTCTACAGTCTGGCTTCTGACCTCATCATTCAAGTAAAACTGCTTTCTCTAAAGTTGACCTAAATCACCCAATCCAATCAACCTTGATCAGTTGTCAGTCTTTTTAAATTTTCTGAAGGCTTTGATACTATTGATCACATTTTTCTTATTGATACTATCTTCTCTCTAGGATTTCAGGATAATGCCTTAATTTGTTTTATGTCATTCCACAAGCGTTCCATAATGCTCTATCCTAGGCCCTCATCTCTTTTCCCCTTATAGTACTTTACTTTGTGATCTCATTAGTTCTCATAGACGTAATTATTATCTCTAAGCTGATACTTTTCAAATATGCTCATTTAGACTTAATCTTTTTGCTAACCTCCAGTGTCAAATCTCAACCTGTCTATTAGATCTTAAATTCAACATTTCCATAACCAAATTCATGATCTTTCACTCTAACGCCTCTCCCTTCCTAAATTTTTTTTATTATTGTTGAGGACACCACCATTCTCTGATTTCTCCAAGCTCATGATCTAGAAGTCAGATTCAACTCCTTAATCCCTCTCACCCAGCATATTCAATTTCTCACTAGGTTTGTTGATTTTTATCTTCATAACATCTCTCAAATATGTTCCCTTTTGTCCTCTGAAACTGCCATCACCCTGGTACAGGTCTTGATTTTCTCATACCTGGACTACAGTGATAGCCTGCTAGTTGGTCTGATTGGTGCAAGTCTAACCCTTCCTCAGTCCATCTCCTACTTAATTAACAAAATGATTTTCCTAAAGCATAAATGCAACCATATGTCTCTCTCCTTCTCCTCTCTCTCTGTCTTTCTCTGCCTATGTCTTTGTCTTTCTGTCTCTCTGTCTCTGTCTCTGTCTCTGTCTCTCTCTCTCTCTCACACACACACACACACACACACACACACACACACACACACGATAAACTCTAATGGCTCCTTAACAACTTGAAGGTCAACTACAAAGTCATATAGTGTTCAGAGATTTCCCTACCCCATCCTACCTTTCAAATCTTCTTTTGTGTTATATAATTCCCCTTTTGAGGCCAATCATCACTGGCCAACACTCTGGTCAATAACTTCTCTAGTTATCACTTGTCAGACACAGAGTAATAGCCAGGAACTGCACTCAAAGCCTTTTCATCTGTTAGAACTCTGGGTCTGCTAACACAGCCTTCAAAATCCCAAGATCAAAAGTGCATCAGCTGTGATGATTACCAGGTCTTAATCATAGTCAAGCAGCTAACGGGCTCTACTTGGTCACATGCAAGCACCTGGCCCAGGAGAGAGGACTCTACAACCACATGCCTTCCTCCATTTTCAAGATCTCCCTAGCAATTACAACAGTCTCATAAAGGTAGGTCACAGGTATAAGAAAAATGAAAATAAACTATCTAGGCATTCAGCAACTTAGAGACAAAGCTCTAGGCTTTTTCTCGACTGTGTCCTGAGGGAATTTATTCCCATGAATACTTACTAAGGGTAGCCAACAAAAAGGGAGATACTGATGGTGATTGGAACCAATGAATTGCAGGCAGGAAGTATGGTTTCCAGTCCTGAAATCTTAATGGAAAATTTATTGAATCTCATTGAAATAAAAGCTGTGAAGGAAGAAAATGGGAGGAAGAATAAAGATGAAAATAGGGAAACTGTTGTAAGTGAGCCCCCAGTTTGTCCTCTCCCTGTGGGGTGAGCTTTCTCCACAGAAAGGTTGTCTGGTACATGCCTTTCACCACTTAGGACCTTGAGAGGCTCCAGGAAAAATCAAACAACCTGAAACATCATTGGAACCAGAGGTGCCAAAGGCATGGAGCAACAGAGCCAATACAGAGATCTCTCTGGCAACAGAGTTCTATGGGCTTAGAAAGCTCATAGAAGAATTACTTTTCCATACTCCGATAAACAAAAGAAGAAATAGATTGTTAAATTGTCTAATATAAAAAAAGAAACTCATTCAATTTCTTTTTCTTGTCTTATTGCTATAGCTAGTATTTGTAATACAGTACTGAATAATAATGGTGACAATGAACATCCTTGTTCACCCCAATATTAATAGAAAGAATTCTGGTTTATCTCCTTTACAGATATTGCTTGCTCTTGGTTTTAACTAGATACTGCCTATCAATTTAAGACAAATTCCATTTATTCCTAAACCTTCTATTTTGTCAGATACTTTTTTTTTTAGAAAAAAGAAACTGAACATGCCATAAAAGAAATGCTAAAGAGAAAACTCCAGGATCAGATGAATTTTGCCAGTCAAAACACAGTTGATTCTAATGATTATACAGATTGTTTTGCATAATAGAAAAAAGGGTGGAGCAAAGATAGCAGAATAAAAGCAAAGAGTCACTGAGCTCTCCCACAAACATAGCCAAATTCCTAAATAATGACTTCAAACAAATTTTAGAGCATTGGAACACACAGAAAGATGAAGTGGAACATATTCCAGCAGAAGACATTTTAGAAGCGGGAAAGGTCTGTGACACCAGTTGGGGGGGCAGCATACAGTTCCAGTGCAAGCCACATCATCACAGCTCCAGTGCCAGCAAAGCAGGAATGGCTATTGGATCTTTGAATCAATGGCAGTACTGGCCTAGACCTCTCAGCCCAAAGATACCAAAGAAAACTTCAAAGGTCAACAGGAAAAAGGTCTGTTAGTAAAGTGAGAGGGTCTTGGGAAACCAGCAAACCAAATGTGAGAGGAGGTTGTGGGGACAGCAGCAGCTTCCTGAAGCCTCAGATCACAAGAGGTCTCTTTCCTAGCAGTGAAGAAGAACTCTGTTTCTTTAGCACACTAGAACTTATAGCCCCAGTGGACCAGGGACACTTCTCACAGTTCCAGGGCAGAAAAGAGTGCTTGTGGTCAGATCCCTAAAAGGATCTCTGAAAACAGCTTGGGACAGTGCACCCTCCACCCTGAAAATAGAGTCCTACTTTACCAAAGAGTTTAAAGCCAAGTAATAGGCTGGGGAAATGAACAGACAATAGAAAAAGATTCTGACCATAGAAAATTACTATGATGAAAAGGAAGATCAAAACACACACTCAGAAGAAGATGACAAAGTCAAAGCCCCTCCATCCAAAATCTCCAAGAAAAATAAGACTTGATCTTAAAGCATGGAAGAGCTCAAAAGGGACTTTGAAAATCAAGTAAAAGAGATAGAAGAAAAATTGGGGAGAGAATTTAAAATGTTGCAAAAGGAAATACAAAAAGATAATAATGAGGAGAAGAATACCTTAAAAGCAAAATTGCCCAAATGGGAAAGGAGGTACAAAAACTCGCTGAGCAAAATACTCTCCTGAAAATTAGAATTGAGGGGCAGCTCTGTGGTGCAGTGGATAGAGCACCAGCCCTGACCACCAGTCAGGAGGACTTGAGTTCAAATCTGGCCTCAGACACTTAACACTTCCTAGTTGTGTGACCATAGGCAAGTCACTTAATCCCAAGTGCCTCAGCAAAAAAAGAAAAGAAAAGAAAAGAAAGAAAGAAAATTAGAATTAAACAAATGGAATCTAATGACTTTATGAGAAATCAAGAAACAATAAAACAAAACCAAAAGAATAAAAAAATTAGGAAACAATATGAAATATCTCATCAGAAAAACAACTGACTTGGAAAATACATCCAGGAGAAATAATTTACAAATTATTGGTCTACATGAAAACTATGATCAAAAAAAGAGCCTGGGCATCATCTTTCAAGAAATTATCAAGAAAAACTGTCCTGATATTCTAGAACTAGAGAGAACCCACTGAGTACCTCCTAAAAGAGATCACAAAATGAAAATTCCCAGGAATATTATAGCCAAATTTCAGAACTTCCAAGTCAAGGAGAAAATATTACAAGGATCCAGAAAGAAACAATTCAAATATAGTAGAAGCACAGTCAGAGTAACACAAGATTTAGCTGCTTCTACATTAAAGGACTAGAGGTCTTAGAATAAAATATTCTGAAGAGCAATGGAGCTAGGATTACAACTAAGAATCATCTATCCAGCAAAACTGAATACAGTCCTTCAGGAGAAAAGTGGGTATTCAAAGAAATAGAGGATTTTCAAGTATTTATGATGAAAAGACCAGAGTTGAATAGAAAACTTGATTTTCAAATACAGGACTCATGAAAAGAATAAAAAGGTAATCAGAAAAGTGATATCATAAGGGACTTAAGATTTATCTCTTTATATTCCTACATGAGAGGATAATACTTGTAATTCATAAGATCTTTCTCATTATTATGGCAGTTAGGAGTATATACAGAGGGAACAGGTGTGATTTGAATATGAAGGCATAATACTTAACAAAATAAGATTAAGGAATGAGAGAGAAATTTACTGGGAGAATAGGAAAAGAAGAGGCAAAATGGCATAAATTATCTGCCATAAAAGAGGCAAGAAAAAGCTTTTACATTGGAAGGAAAGGGGGGGGGAGAAGAGGAAATAATGAACTTTATTCTCAACAGAATTGGCTCAAAAAGGAAATAATATACACAATCAATATGGGTACAGAAATCTCAGAAAAAAGGGAGGCGAAGAGAGCAGGGTGATAGAAGAGATGGCATATTGGGAGAGAAGATGGTCAGTAGTAAAACACGCTTGAAAAAGGTCAGTGTGAAAGAAGAAAGAAAATGGATAAACAGGATACAGTTATCCATAGTAATTGGCTAAAGTATTTTGAAGTGGGTTTCTCTGATGAAGGTCCCATTTCTCAAATATATAGGAAACAGAGTCAAATTTATAAAAAAGGAGCTATTCCCCAATTAATGAATGATCAAAAGATATGAACTATGTCCAAAGGGCTATAAAATCATGCATATCCTTTGACCTAACAATACCACTGCTAGGCATGAATGTATATTAAAAAAAGATTTTTTAAAAAGGAAAAGGATCTATATGTACAAAAATATTTATAGCAATTGTTTTCTTAGGATAAAAATTGGAAACTGAGGAGATGTCCATCAATAGGGGAATTACTGAATAAATTGTGGTATGTGATTTTAATTAAATATTATTGTTCTATGGGAAAAGATGCACTAGATGCTCTCAGAAAAACCTGGAAAGTCCTCCATGAACTCAAGCAAAGTGAAATGTACTGTGCACAAAGTCATAGCTATGTTGTGGGATGGTCAGCTGTGAATGATTTTGCTATTCTCAGCAAAAAAAATAATCCACAACTACTGTAAAGGATTTATGATGAAAAATGCTATCCATATCCAGAGAAAGAACTGACTGTGTCTGAATACAGATTAAAGTATGTTCCTTTTTTTAAAACTTATTTTTTCTTGAGGGTTTTTTTGGAGGGTATTGGAAACCTATGTTTTCTTTCATAATATGATTTTTATGGAAATGTTTTGCATAACTTCAAATGTGGCTTCTTAAAGAAGAGTAGGGGTGGAGGAAGAAGGGAGAGAATCTGGGACCCAAAGTTTAAAAAAAATGTAAAAAAATTGTCATACATGTAACAAGTATTAAATATTTAAGTAACAGAAAAAGAATCTATCAAACGTTTATTAAGTATCTAATATTTTCTAGGCACGCTAAGCACTAGGGATACAAAAAAGGCAAAAAACAATCTTTTCTCTTGAGGAGCTTATAATCTAACTAAGAGACAATATGCAAACAAATATATACAAAGCAAGCTATGTACAGGATATGATACAGCTCCTTGTTGAAGTGGGATTTTAGTTGAAACTTATAGGAAGTCAGGGAGGCCAGTAGTTGGAGAGGAATAACAGTGTTCCACACATGGGGGAGAATGCAAGAGAACTCTTGGAGCTGAGAGATAGACTGTCTTGTTTGTCAAACAGGCAGACTAGTGTAACTGAATCCAATAGTGTGTCTTGGGGTTTAAGGTATCAGAAGACTGGAAGGGTAGGAGTCAATGAAGGGCATCAAATTTTAAACGGAACATTTTTTTTATTTTCAAGTTTACTTTTAATTTATGTAATAGAACAAGCATTTCCATCACATACTACAATAAAAAAAGATGATTGCACACGAAACTGCAAATCTACTATGCACAACTTGCTATTCCTTTCAAATATACAACAGAATTATCATGAAAATTTCTTTTTTCTTTCCTCCCCCACCTCTGTCCTTGAGTTGGCTACCATTAGACACAAACTGGTATATATATGTAAAATAGTATTTATTAGTTCCTTTTATGGATTTACACAGTATCTTTCTTCATATATCCTTTATAGTTAATTTGGGACTATTATAAAATAGTCAAAATAACTTATTCATTCAAAGTCGTTCTTAAAAGAATATTGCTGTTGCTGTATACAATGTTCTCTTGGTTCTGCTTATTTTGCTCTTCATTATTTTGTGCAAGTCTTTGCATGTTTTTTTCTAAAATCATTAAGCTCATTATTTCTTACAAAAGAGCAGTATTTCTTCACAATCATATATCACAACTTGTTCAGCCATTCCGAATTGCATCCCTGCAATTTCCAGTTCTTTGCCACTACAAAGAGAGCTGCTCTAAACATTTTAGAATTTATGGGTTTTTTTCTTTTTTGTGTAATTATCTCTGGAAATAGACTTAATCGTACTGCTGCATTAAAGAATATAGGTAATTTAGTCATTTTGGGACATAATTCTAGCTTGCTCTCTAAGATGATTTGGCTCATTTCACAACTCCACCAATAATGAATTAGTGTCCCAATTTTTCCACATTCTCTCCAAAATTTGTCACGTTTCCCTTCTGTCATTTTAGCCAATGTGATGGATATAAAGTGATAATGCAAAGTTGTTTCAATTTTCATTTCTTTGAACAATAATTGAATTAAAACATTTTATGACTATAAATTGTTTTGATTTCTTTATTGGAAAACTACCTGTTCATATCTTTTGACCATTTATCAATTAGAGAATGACTACTACTCTTCTGGATTTGACAAAGTTCTTTATATATTTGAAATATGAGATCCTTATCTGATAAACTGTCTAAACTTTTTTTCTCCCAACTTTTTGCTTTCTTTATAATCTTGGTTACATTTGTTTTATTTGGACAATTTTTTTTTAATTTAATGTAATTGAAATTATCTGTTTTGAAATATGAGATCCTTATCTGATAAACTGTCTAAACTTTTTTTCTCCCAACTTTTTGCTTTCTTTATAATCTTGGTTACATTTGTTTTATTTGGACAAATTTTTTTAATTTAATGTAATTGAAATTATCTGTTTTATACCTGACTTTGCTCTCTATCTCTTGTTTATTCATAAATTGCATTCTGTATTTGTCCCTGTAGGCAACAAGAAGCCACAGAAGTTTATTGAGTGAAGGGACATGATCAGATATGGGCTTTAAGAAAATGACAAATGCCAGCTTAGACAGAGCAGAACCCCGGGTCACAGCAGTCTCAGTGTGACGGTGCGACCTCAGTGGGGCAGAGAGTTTGCCAGAAGAAGAGGACCAAAGAAGGTCTGTTTCAATTGGAAGCAGGAGAGAGACAGTGAGGCCCAGGCAGTTGACCACAAATGCCAGCACAGACAGTACAGAGCCCCGGGGCATTGCTGACTCCATGTGGCAGACCTATTCCCAAGAATGAATCAGCACTGATCTAGCCCAGCTGTAGTCATTTGGAAAACCTCTCCCACCCTAAAGGCAGACCTTAACTTAAAAAAATGAGTAAAAAAGTAAAGAGGACTCTAACAATTGACAGCTTATATGGTGAAAGAAAAGAACAGATTTCAAACCCTGAGGAGACTAAAGGCACATTGTCTCCAGATGAAGCTCCAAAAGATGATATAACCTGGTGCCCATCGTACAAGGCTCTCCTAGAAGAACTTAAAAAGGATCTTAAAAGAGAGCTAGAAGAAAAATGAGAAAATGAAATAAAAGCTTTGCAAGAGAATTTGGAAAAGGCAACACAAAATAGACATAGTGAAATGGAAAAAGCATTTAACTCGTTAAAAGATAGATTTGATAAACTGGGGAAAAAAAGTAACTCCCCCCAAAAACAGAATTTGTTAAACAGAAAAAGAAAATATCTTCTTAAATAACGGAATTTGTGAAATGGAAAAAGAAAAGAACTCCTTAAAAAACAGAATTTGTGAAATGGAAAAAAATTCCATAGAACAAAACAACTCATTCAAAAATTCACTTGGACAAATACAAAAAGAAGTAAAAAAGTAAATGAAGAAAATAACACACTAAAATTCATAATTGGACAAATGGAAATGAATGACTCACTAAGACAAAAAGAATCAGTCAAGCAAAACCAAAATAATGAAAAATAGAAAAAAAATGTAAAATACCTAATGGGGAAAATAACTGACCTGGAAAATAGATCTAGGAGAGACAATCTAAGGATTATTGGACTCCCTGAAATACATTATGAGAAAAAGAGCCTAGACACTATCTTTCAGAACTGCCTGGATATCACAGAAACAGAAGGTAAATTACCATTGAAAGAATTCTCTGAATGCCTCCTGAAAAACACCCCAAAATGAAAATCCCAAAGAATATCATGGCTAAATTTGAGATCAATTGGGCCAAGAAAAAAATATTACAAGCAGCCAGAAAGAAACAATTCAAATACCAAGGAGTCACACTAAGGATTGTTCAGTATCTAGCAGCTTCTACTTTAAAGGATCAAAGGGCCTGGAATCTGATATTCCAAAAGGCAAAGGAACTTGGAATGCAGCCAAGAATAAATTACCCTGCTAAATTGAGCATTTTCTTTCAGGGAAGAAGGTGGACATCCAATGAAACTGGTGAATACCATGTATTTTTAATGAAAAGACCAGAGCTAAACAAAAAATTTGACCTCCAAATATAGAACTCAAAAGAAGCACAAACATGTATAATCTGATTTTACTGTTATAATATAATAAAGAAACTAGATATGGAAAGGAAATTGAAACAGAAAAAAGGGGGGAAAGTGGAGATAAAATGAGGGAAATTACATCTCAGGAAGAGGCAAAGAAAACATTATAATTAAGGGAAAAAAGGGAGAGTGATGAATATTGTGTGAATCTTACTCTCATCAGATTTGGCCCAAAGAAAGAATATTGGAGATATTTGCTTTCACAGAGAAACATCTCTCATCTTATAGAAAAGTGGGATGGGAAAGGGGAAAAGGGAAGGGGTAGACTAAATAGAAGGGAATATAGAAATAATAGGGGAAAGGTATAAGAAAGGGAAAGGGTCTCTAAAGGGGGAGGACTACTTGACGCAAGTAGTGCTCATAAGTAAAATACTGGGGAGGAGGGAAAGGGGAAAAAGCAAAAGAAAAGTATAATTTGAGGTTAATAAGATGGCAGGAAATACAAAATCAGTAGTTTTAACTGTAAATGTAAATGGGGTGAGCTCTCCTATAAAACATAAGTGGATAGCAGACTGGATTAAAAGCCAGAATCCTACAATATGTTGTTTACACGAAACACACTGAAAGCAGAGCAATACATAAAAAATACATACTAAAGGTAATAGGCTGGAGTAGAATCTGTTATGCTTCAGGTGAAGTAAAAAAAAGCAGGGGTAGCCATCCTCATCTCAGATCAAGCAAAAGCAAAAATTGATTTGATTAAAAGAGATAAGGAAGGAAATTATACCTTGCTAAAGGGTACCATATATAATGAAGCACTATCAATATTAAACATATTTGCAGCAAGTGGTATAGCATCTAAATTCCTAAAGAAGAAGTTAATAGAGTTGCAAAAATAAATAGATAGCAAAACTATAATAGTGGGAGATCTCAACCTTGCTGTCTCAGAACTAGACAAATCAAAATATGAAATAAACAAGAAAGAAGTTAAAGAGGTAAATAGAATACTAAAAAAAAACTAGATATGATAGATCTTTGGAGAAAATTGAATGGAGACAAAAAACCTTTTGTCTTTTTTGGCAGTTCATGGAATCTATACAAAAAATTGACCATATATTAGGACATAAAGACCTGAAAACCAAATGCAGAAAGGCAGTAATAGTAAATGTATTTTTTTCAGATCACAATGCAATAAAAATTACATTCAATAAAGGCTAGGGAAAATAGACCAAAAAGAAACTGGAAACTAAATAATTTCATCCTAAAGAATGAATGGGTGAAACAGCAAATCATAGACACAATCAATAATTTCATCCAAGAGAATGACAATAATGAGACAACATACCAAAATTTGTGGGATGCAGCCAAAGCAGTAATAAGGGGAAATTTTATTTTATTTTATTTTTTTATTTTTTTAATTTTTATTATTTAATAGCCTTTTATTTACAGGTTATATGCATGGGTAACTTTACAGCATTAACAATTGCCAAACCTCTTGTTCCAATTTTTCACCTCTTACCCCCCCACCCCCTCCCCCAGATGGCAGGATGACCAGTAGATGTTAAATATATTAAAATATAAATTAGATACACAATAAGTATATACGACCAAACCGTTATTTTGCTGTACAAAAACAATCAGACTCTGAAATATTGTACAATTAGCTTGTGAATGAAATCAAAAATGCAGGTGGGCATAAATATAGGGATTGGGAATTCAATGTAATGGTTTTTAGTCATCACCCAGAGTTCTTTCTCTGGGCGTAGCTGGTTCAGTTCATTACTGCTCCATTGGAAATGATTTGGTTGATCTCGTTGCTGAGGATGGCCAGGTCCATCAGAACTGGTCATCATCTAGTATTGTTGTTGAAGTATATAATGATCTCCTGGTCCTGTTCATTTCACTCAGCATCAGTTCATGTAAGTCTCTCCAGGCCTTTCTGAAATCATCCTGTTGGTCATTTCTTACCGAACAATAATATTCCATAACATTCATATACCACAATTTATTCAGCCATTCTCCAACTGATGGGCATCCATTCAGTTTCCAGTTTCTAGCCACTACAAAAAGGGCTGCCACAAACATTCGTGCACATACAGGTAAGGGGAAATTTTATATCTCTAGAGGCTTACTTGCATAAAATAGAGAAAGAGAAGATCAATAAATTGGGCTTGAAACTAAAAAAGCTAGAAAAAGAACAAATTAAATACCAAACTTGAAATTATAAAAATAAAAGGAGAGATTAATAAAATTGAAAGTAAAAAAATATTGAATTAATAAATAAAACTAATAGTCGGTTTTATGGAAAAAAAACAAAAAGGTAAACTTTTAGTTAATTTGATAAGAAAAAGTAAAGATGAAAATGAAATTGTTAGTCTCAAAAATGAAAAAGGAGAACTATCCAACAATGAAGAGGAAACTAGAGCAATTATCAGGAGTTACTTTTCCCAATTTTATATCAATAAATTTGACAACCTAAGTGAAATGGAGGAATACCTACAAAAATATAGATTGTCCAGATTAACAGAAGAGGAAATAAATTACTTAAATAGTACCATTTTAGGAAAAGAAATAGGACAAGCTATTAATCAATTCCCTAAGAAAAAATCCTCAGGACCAGATGGATTTATATGTGAATTTTACCAAACCTTTAAAAACAATTAATTGCAATACTATATAAACTATTTGAAAAAATAGGGAATGAAGGATTCCTATCTAATTCCTTTTATGATACAGTCATGGTACTGATACCTAAACCACGTAGGACAAAAACAGAGAAAGAAAATTATAGACCAATCTCCCTAATGAATATTGATGCAAAAATCTTAAATAAAATATTAGCAAAGAGATTACAGATAATCATCCCCAGGATAATACACCATGACCAAGTAGAATTTATACCAGGAACACAGGGTTGGTTCAATATTAGGAAAACTATTAGCATAATTGACTATATCAATAACCAAATTAACAAAAACCATATATAGATTATCTCAATGGATGCACAAAAAGCATTTGATAAAATCCACCACCCATTCCTAATAAAATGACTAGAGAGTATAGGAATAAATGCAGTCAGTAGCTTCTATTAAAAACCATTAGCAAGTGTCATATGTAATGAAGATAAACTAGAACCATTCACAATAATATCGGGGTGAAAGAAGGTTACCCACTATCACCATTATTATTCAATATTGTATTAGAAATGTTAGCTTTGGCAATAAGATAAAAAAAAGAGATTAAAGGAATTAGAATAGGTAATGAGGAAACCAAATTATCACTCTTTGTAGATGATATGATGGTATACTTAGAGAACCCCAGAGATTCTACTAAAAAGCTATTAGAAATAATCCACAACTTTAACAAAGTTGCAGGATACAAAATAAATCCACATAAGTCATCAGCATTCTTATACATCACTAACAAAATCCAACAGCAAGAGATACAAAGAGAAATTCCATTTAAAATAACTGTTGATAATATAGAATATTTGGGAATTTATCTGCAAGGGAAAGTCAGGAACTATATAAGCAAAACTACAAAACACTTTCTATATAAATAAAGTCAGATCTAAACAACTGGAAAAATATTAAGTGCTCATGGATAGATCGAGTAAATATAATAAAGATGACAATACTCCCTAAACTAATCAATTTGTTTAGTGCTATACTAATCAAGCTCCCAAGAAACTATTTTATTCAACTAGAAAAAAGAACAACAAAATTCATCTAGAAGAACAAAAGGTCAAGAATTTCAAAGGAATTATTGAAGAGAAAGTCAAATGAAGGTGGCCTAGCTGTACCAGACCTAAAACTATATTATAAAGCAGTAATCATCAAAACCATTTGGTACTGGCTAAGAAATAGACTAATTGATTAGTGGAATAGGTTAGGCTCACAGAATAAAATAGCCAATGACGATAACAATCTAGTATTTGACAAACCAAAAAGCCCCATCTTTTGGGATAAGAATTCACAATTTGACAAAAACTGCTGGGAAAATTGAAAACTAGTATGGCAGAAAGTAGGCATGACGCACACCTAACACCATATACCAAGATAAGGTTGAAACAGTTTTATGATCTTGACATAAGAATGATATTATAAACAAATTAGAAGAACATAGGATAGTTTATCCCTCAGATTTGTGGAAGAGGAAGGAATTTGTGACCAAAGAAGAAATAGAGATCATTACTGATCATAAAAGAGATAACTTTAATTATATTAAGTTAAAAAGTTTTTGTACAAACAAAACTAATGCAGACAAGATTAGAAGGGAAGCAATAAACTGGGAAAACATTTTTACATCGAAAGGATCTGATAAAGGCCTTATTTCTAAAATATATAGAGAATTGACTCAGATTTATAATAGTTCAAGCCATTCTCCAATTGATAAATGGTCAAAGGATATGAACAGACAATTTTCAGATGAAGAAATTGAAACTATTTATAGCCACATGAAAAGGTGCTCCAAATCACTAATGATCAGAGAAATGGAAATCAAGACAACTCTGTGATATCACTACACACCTCTCAGTTTGGCTAAGATAACAGGAAAAGATAATGACAAATGTTGGAGGGGATGTGGGAAAACTGGGACATCAATGCATTGTTGATGGAGTTGTGAATGTATCCAACCATTCTGGAGAGCAATTTGGAACTATGTTCAAAAAGTTATCAAACTGTGCATACTCTGATCCAGCGGTGTTTCTAGTAGGCTTATATCCCAAAGAGATCTTAAAGGAGGGAAAGGGATGCACATGTGTAAAAATATTTGTGGCAGCCCTCTTTGTAGTGGCTAGAAACTGGGAATTGAATGGATGCCCATCAATTGGAGAATGGCTGAATAAATTGTGGTATATGAATGTCATAGAATATTATTTTTCTGTAAGAAATGACCAGCAGGATGATTTCAGAGAGGCTTGGAGACTTACATGAATTGATGCTAAGTCAAATGAGCAGAACCAGGAGATCATTATACCTGGCAAAAACAAGATTATAAGATGATCAACTCTAATGGATGTGGCTCTCTTCAACAATGAGATGATTAAAACCAATTTCCACTTGTGCAATGATGAAAACCATGGGAACAGAGGGTGGAACACAGAATAGCATTCTCACTCTGTTATTATTTGCTTGCATTTTGTTTCTTTTTTTCTCAGTTTTTCTTTTTCTTCCTTCTTGATCTGATTTTTCTTGCTCAACCGTATGTCTGTGTGAAAACGTGTATACATATTGGATCTGCATGTATTTAGGCATATTTCACATGTATTGGACTGCCTGCCAGGTGGAGCAGGGGATGGGCGGAAGAAGGGGAAAATTTGTGGCAGGGAATTATGCAGGGATCAATGTTGGAAAAATTACCCATGCATATGCTTTGTGAATAAAAAGCTTTTATAAAAAGAAAATCACTTTAGTGACTGATGGAGGATGGATAGGGATGGGGAGAGAGTTGAAACTGGTTTTCCCACCAGCAAGCCATTGCAGTAGTCAAATTTTGAGGTGATGATGGTCTGCAATAGAGTCAGGGCAGTATAGAAGAGAGAAGGGTGCATATTTGAGAAATGCAGCAAAGGCCTTTGTAACAAATTGGATATGAAGGGTAAGAGGTATTAAGAAATCCAGTATTACTCCTATGTTGCAGATTAGTCTTCATATATATTGGTCTTGATACAAAAAGCAGGTAGAGACAAAGTAGATAGAGAGAATTGTAGGCCATAAAACCAAAGATAATGAACATTTTAAAAATTATGTTAATTATGCAATTTAAAAAATACAGTATAATACCAATAGATACTGAAAAGAATTTTGAAAACCTCCAAGACTCTTTCTTGCAAAAAAGTTAGGCAGTATAGGAATAAAGGGACTTTTAAAAATAGTAAATAAGATTTATTAAAAACATGGGCATACATTAAATGCAATTAAGCCTTTCCAATAAGATCATGAGTAGTAAAGGAAGGGCATCCATTATCATGAAAACTATTTAACATCGTCTTAGAAATGCTAATAGCAGCAATAAGACAAGAAAGACAAATCGAGGAAATAACTATAAGCAAAGAAGAAATAAATTGTAACTTTCTACAGATAATGATTTGCTTAAATAATATTAGTCAGACAAATATCAAATATTAAATGAAACAATTCTACAAAGTTGTAGGATATGAGATAAATCCTCCAAAATATTTGGGAGTTTATCTAGCAAGATGTACCCAGTAACTGTGAATCAAATCATAAAATATCCTGCAGAAATATGGAAATCCTAAATTATTGGAGAAATATTCATCATCCATAGGTCAAGCCAGTATAACAAAAATGGCAATACTAGTGATGTGATTATAATGCTGTATGCCTTTAGATTCTGTTTTCCTAATTTTTACATTTCATGGCCCTGATGCTGGCTCCAAGAGAATAATCTTACCTTAGTTTACATTCTAATGGTCAGTTATAATGCATAACAATAGTAAGGTGAAATACCCAACATATCTTTAACCTCAACCAATAAAATTAGCATGTCAGTGCCATCCTGGAGCTCCTATAAAAGTGCCTATTTCTTTCCCACTTCTTGCTTAGCCTGCAGTCACTAGTGTAATAATAATAATAAAACATCTTTGCTTCTAGATTTGGAGATGGGTCTGAATCTGCAAATCCTTTTGAGAAACATCCAGACACAAGCCCAGAACTCCAATATTTTGAGGAGTTCAGCCCCTGCATCTCAATACTACTTAAATAATTCAATGCCATGCCAAACTACCAAAGCGTTATTTTATAGAATTAGAAAAAATTAAAGGGAAATTCATAAGGAGAAACAAAAGGTTAAGAATATTAAGGGTAATTATTTTTTAAATACAAAGGAAGGGGTTCTATCAGTAGCAGAAATCAAACCATAGAATAAAGTAATGATTATTCAAACTATTTGGTACTGATGAAAAAACACAGAGAAAGCAGAACAGATTAAGTATACAACATAAAGAAGTAACCAGACAGTTTGGTCAAAGGCAACAGTTGATCAAGTAAGGACTCACTATTAATAAAAAAGTACTCTGGGGGCAGCTAGGTGGCTCAAAAGATAGAGCACCAGCCCTGAAGTCAGGAGGATCTGAGTTCAAATCTTACCTTAGACACTTAACACTTCCTAGCTGTGTGACCCTGGGCAAGTCACTTAACCCCAACTACCTCAGCCAAAAAAAAAAAAAAGTATTCTACAAACTCTAAAGTGGCTTGGCAGAAATTGGGTAAAGAATAATAAGTGAGAGGAGCAAGTTGAATAGGACAGTTCAGATCAGATTTCCTAACTGAACAAGTAATAGACTGGATGCCAAAAGATAAAATGAAAAATTTTGATTATATAAAATCTAAGTTTTTATACAAACAAATGTAATGGAGTTAAAATGAGAAAAGAAAGAGGTAAGTGGGAAAGATCATTACAGGATATATCTCTGATAAATTATACACACACATTTGTGTGCATAGGTAGATAGATAGAATTGACTATACTTTATATCAATAAGCCCTTCTTCAACAGAAGAATGGTCAAAGAACACAAAAGAATATAAATAGCTTCCTTTCAAAGGAAGAAATCCAAATGATTATTTGCTATATGATAAAATGCTCTAAATTGCTAATAAATAAAGAAATGTAAATGCTTTACTTTAGAAAATTAAAAAAATGAAAATTCAGAGATTTAAAAGTCTGATTAACAAAACGTTATACCATGACTTTAACAGGCTTGAGAAGAGTCACCCCACCCACCTTTTATAGGAAAGATCATAGATTTAAAATCCAGAGAGAAAGAGAGTCTGGGCTTGACCAATATGGGAATTTTTGTTGTTAGACATTGAGGATTTATGATTGTTGTTGTTCTGAAATGGGAGTTGGCAGGAGGGGAGGAAAGGAGACTAAATGAAGGGTAAAGTGATTGTTGTTTTTTTTAATTCATTTTCAGTCCTGCCTGACCCTTAGTGACTTCATTTGAGGTTTTCTTGGCACTAGAATTGTATTTCCATATAGGGACAAACACTTAGAGAAAGGTCACATCAGCTGACTCTAGTTAGTTTAGCCAAAAGATATTGAGCCACTTAATTGATAAAAACCATCATAAAACAAGAAATGGGTGAAAGGTAATTGCAAGCACCGAGTAAGCATGCTTAATGAGTTAAATACTATTAACTTCTCATTTTTCTGCCATTTTTGAACATAGATTGTATGACAAAGGAGGGGGAACATATCAGGGAGAAACATGCAATGGGAGTACTAGGAAGTCTGTTAACTTCATCATCCCCATCCAATGGGACAACAAGGGAGAGACCTTGTGCTTCAGGATAGGAAAAAAAAAGGTTCATTCCCATGTCTATAAGCGTGGATATGATTCTGAGCTGACTGCCCTCTTCTTGCAGGAATCTTACATAAACTAAATTACTTCATACACTCCTGAGTCCTTTTTAATCTTTGTAGCAGATTTCTAACATTGTCAAAGATACTGGAATGGTTTGCTATTTCCTCCTCCAGGTTATTTTACAGATGAGAAAACTGAAGTAAGCAGGGTGAAGTGAGTTGTCCAAGGTCAGTCACACAGCTTACAAGTGTATGAGGCTAGAATGAACTCCAGAAGATGAGCTTTCCTGATTCCAGGCCCTGCACTTTATCCACTATATTACTTAGCTGCCTGGGGTGAAATGTTAAAGGTTTGCAAAAATCAATTTTGTAAGATTTTCCAAAAATTTGTCCCTGAAAGCTTATTAAAGGAGATACAAGACCCAGATGCTTGCCCATCTTTTCTCCCTTTTTTCATTTATCTAACATGAATTGTGCAAACCTAACCTTATAAAGAAAAATTCTGCCTGTATCCTGTTCCCTGATAAGGAGCAGCAAAGAAAAGGCAAAAATCCTTAAAAGAGATGGTTTTTGCAGCATTAAGGACTTTAGAGCTCTGATCAATAACCATTTCCACTTGACATAAACTGAGATCTTTTGGGGGCCTGAAGCCTGCAAACTCCCAGTCAAGTGTTTTCATTCAATTGGAGATCTTGGACGATCATCCTCCCCTGAATTGCCACAAACAACTCTCAGTGCCTCAAACTCCCAGTTAAATAATCTCATTCAATTCTGAATTGAATTGAGTCTAATTAAAAATCAGTCTCTCAGGAGTTGGCCCCCGTCTCCCTGGCCAAAGATGAAAGCAAGCCCCAATATTTCTAGGGCTACATGCCCAGATATCTTTTCAGAAGTCCTAAACAGGTTTATCCTTGCCAAGGAAGCTATCTTCTTAGCAAGTTGTCCTTTCAGGATTTTTTGCCCACTGGTGAAGATATTCTCTTCTCAGTGTTAACCTTTGCTATCTTCCTAACACGACCTTTTGTCTAAAAAATCTGTCTTTCTAGCGGGCTTCTCAGTACCAATAAACCCCTTTTTGCCACATAGATTTTGGGTTTTCGAATTCTTTGGCATAGGCTTTGCAGCTCCGACCAGAGGGGATTCCCCACCCCAATTCTTGCCCCTCATCACAACTACCCCTAACCCCATCATTTGCGCCTCATCACATTCAATCAACCTTCTGACCCAAAGGGAATGTATATGCTCAAGATGCAGAATAAGATATAACATCTTTCGACATGATCCATATGGGGATTTGTCTTATTTGAGAATACATAGCTGCTGAAAGTTCTCTGTTTTTATGGTTCTTTTCTAATGGAGCTGACTGTTGGAGTGAAAGGTCAAGGACAGCTAGGAACAGCAGGAAGGGGGGAAAAAAGTATGATTGAACTGGTTTTTGGTTGGTTTGTTTGTTTTTGATGAGAGGTACAAATGCAGAGCCAGGAAACAGCACAGACACCTTTGAAAAGTATTATTATAAACAATTATTAAAACTGATTGTGGACTTAAAGCAACACAGGAAGAGGTCTGCAGGTTCATGCATAACCCCCAATTTAAAGTGCTTGAGTATGTACATGGGAATGTCCCGTTTATCAGGTATTTGCCAGGGGAGGATAGAATAAAAATCAATATACAATTGAATGAAAGTCCCTAGAGAATGACAGGGAAAGATGGTTTCCCATACTGGCTCCTCTCCCAGTCTCTGACATTCTCTCAAGCGCCCGAGAGGAGAGGGATGGAGGAAACCACGAGTTCCCACCTTCGGGACGCCAGCCAGGGAAGTGGGGGGGTGGGGAGGGCGAAAATAATGCGCCAAGGAGGATCCTAGCTGTGGGGGGCAGGAGGATGAAGAGCTGCGTGTGCATACTTAAAGACATTGACACGCGCACGCGCACTTCCACAACCGCATACCGATGCAGGTTGGATAATGGGGATTATGGGCGGGGGAGAGAAGCGAAAAAACACCTGGAGGCAGGGTCAGCGTCTGCAAGTAGGAAACGAGGCATGCGCTGACATGTCAGGAGGCTCGGTTTACCTCGGCCAATGAAAGAGAGGGATGGGGCTGACCGCCTATTGGTGGGTGGGAGGAGGGCAGAGCCCTGCGACCTCTAATGGGGATGGGAGGATTGGGCCCTAGGCCCTAGGGGGGTAGTTTTGGACAGAAGCTACGCTTCCCTCCGCTCCTGGGGCAAGGCCTCGGGTCTCTCTGCCGGTAGAAAAGCCCGAGTTCCCTTCCACTAAAAGGTGGACCCGGGTAAGGAGGGGGAGGAAAACGGGTCCCGCTGACGCTAGAAGCACCGGAAACAGAACTCGGGGGCAGGGGCCAGTGAAGCGCGATCCGGAGGCGGAGCTCACGGCGGGATAGGGGGCGGGGCCTCGAGAGGAGGGAGGGGCCTGGACTGGCGGCGGCTCAGCTGTCCGTTCTCGGCGTGCGGGGGTGGGGCTGAGGGTGTGCCCGGCCTCGCGCGTGCCGGGGGCCAGGAAAGCTGCACCTGGGACCCCGAGCGAACCCCGCCCGATAGTGGTCAGATGGAAGCCGACTCTGGACTATCTGGGCAGGGTTACCTGAGAAGGGAGTTCCCCCTGTACTCCCCCGCCCCCCACAGTGTAATCACAGAGAACCGGGGCGGGGATAACGGGGCAACTCGCTGGAACTGTCTCTCATTCCCTCCAATACAATCCTGGCGAGGGGGAGACCGCGTGTGCCCACAATGTGGGGGGCTCCACAAAGCTCCACCTACGTGGGTACCCCTCGTCTTCCTAAACACTTTCATCAGTAAAAGGAAAGAGCAAGAATACACGCGGCCCCAAAACCACACTGGGAAAGAAGCCGCTTCTTAGAATGAGAAATTCCCAGGATCTGCAGTCAAAAGTGAAACAGTGACCGGGGCAGGGCGCTTCAAACACACAAGCAACAGGGAAATGGCCAAGCATTGGCTGTTGTGTTTTTTATTCAATAGTATTTTATTTTCCAAATTACATATAGTTTTCAAGACTAAAATTTTAATAACAGCTTTTTATTTTCAAAATACATGCAAAGATAGCGTTCAACATTCACCTTTGCACAACCTTGGGATCCCAATTTTTCTCTCCCTTCCCCCTACTCCCTCCCCTAGACAGCAAATAATCCAGTATAGGTAAAACCGTGCGCAATTCTTCTATACATGTTTCCACATTTATCATGCTGCACAAGAAAAATCAGATCAAAAGGGGAAAAAATGAGAAAAAAAAAAAAGCATACAACAACCAAAGTGAAAATACTATGTTATTATCCACAGTCAGTCCCCATGGTCCTCTGTTTGGATGCAGTTGGCTCTCTCCATCACAAGTCTATTGAAACTGGTCTAAATCACCTCATTTTTGAAGAGAGCCACATCCATCAGAGTTGATCATCACATAATCTTATTGCTGTGTACATTGTTTTTTTTATTCTACTCACTTCCCTCAACATCAGTTCATGTATTTCTTTCCAGGACTGTCTGAAATCAGCCCATTTATCATTTCTTATAGAACAATACTATTTCAGTACATTCATAGACTATAACTTATTCAGCCATTCTCCAACTGATGGGCATCCTCTCTGTTTCCAGTTCCTTGCCAGTAACAAAAAAGGCTACTAAAAACAATTTTGCACGTTTGGGTCTTTTCCCCTCTTTAATGATCTCTTTGGGGTATAAGCCCAGTAGAAACACTGTTGGATCAAAGGGTATGCACAGTTTGATAGTCCTTTGGGCATAGTTCCAGATTGTTCCCCAGAATGGTTGCTCAGTATGTTGTGATTATTTTTGAAAAAGGAAAAACAAATGCCAGAATCACAAATGAAAGGGCACAGCATGGAAGAAATGACTAGAAACTATTTTGTCCAGGTATTTGCCAACAAACCTGATCAATGCATAAATATTTGTAAAAATATACAACACCAGATGCAGAGAACAAAAAATAGAGCATTAAAATAGCCCAATCGTAGTAAAAGAAATGGAACAAGCCATAAATGAGCTTCCAAATGGACAGAACCCTCAGCCTCCACAAATAAAAAATATTTACAAGTGAATTCTATGAAACATTTAAATAGCAACTATCTCCAATTTATATAATTTTTTTTGCAAGAGTAGCAAGAATGGCTAAACAAGTTGTAGTATATGATTGTGATAAAAATTTTAGAAAAACATGGAAAGACTTGCATCCAATAATGAAGAATGCAATTAACCAAACCAAAAGGTTATATATAGTAACAGTAAGATTGTTCTTTCTGGAAATGATAGGGAGCCACTAGAGTATATTGAGTGTGTGTGTGTGTGTGTGTGTGTGTGTGTGTGTGTGTGTGACAGAGACAGAAACAGAGCCAGACAGGGATAGAGAGAGGTTCAGAACAGCATGTTAGAAAAATCTCTGGGAAATGAGTGGAGGATGGATTGGAGTGAGTAATTATGTATCAAAGAGATCAAAAGACTGCTGCAACAGTCCAGATATGAGGTACCTTCATTATAGCGGTAGCTGGGCATGTAGTAAAAGGGAAGTATACAAGAGTATATGAAGGATATAAGAATATATGAAGGTAGAATCATCAGAACTTGACAGCACATTGGATGTATGGGGTGCATTTGAGCGAGGACTTAGGGTGGACGTGGAGGCTACAAATCTGAATGACTAAGAGGACAATGGAATTCTCAACAGTAATAGAAAAAATTGGGAGAAAGGAGAATTGATGAGGTTATTTGGTTTGGTTTTTAACACGCTGACTTTGAGATGTCTTTGAGGCATGGGAATATAGCAAATACAGGAAAAACTTGGAAGTTAGGATGTTAGAAGGGATATCAATATGTAGTTTGTAGTTCTCTAGCCTGCCCTCTCCCTAGATCCACACAACTGTCATTCATTTCTATTTGTGCTTCCTACCCAGAACATAGCTGAGGTTATTCTGAATTCTAGACACTTAGTAGGGCTCTACGGTGCCTTCAGGAATCTGGGGGATGAGATGGCATAACTGATATTCAGAAATGATAGGATCCTCACGTTTTGCTCTACCCTACTTCTTGGACTGTTAGAGGAGGAAGAGAGAGAGGGAAATACAAATATTTGACACATTTAGCAGTAATCAAAACAGCCAGTGTTTATTTAAGTTATTTACCTTCCAATTGAGTTTCTGTCATTTGAGTCAATTGAGTTTCTGTCATATATCTTCCCTTCCCCTCCTTTCCAGGAGCCTCATCCAACTTTGATGTCTACTTGATACTCAATTCTCACCTATGGCTCCAAGGAGCTATAGCATACACATCAGCCACCTCTAGTAAAACTATTTTTGTAGATGGGGTAAACCAGATTGAGGGTAACTGACAGGCCTCAGACCCCTCAGTAAGTTAGGGGATGTCTACCCCAAGTATGTGAAGGCTTCCCTCAGGAATGGGTAGATGAGAACAATGGCGGTATCTGACACAAGTGATGTAGAGTACTTAGAGCTCGGTCAGACATCAGAGATGTCAAGGTCATTCACTGCATCGTGGGCCTTCACTGGTCTTCTTGACTTGTATCCTGCCCATGGACCTTGATGACTCTGGAAGAGAGAGTGAAGTGAATAATTTTGTACAATTCTGCCTCGTTTAAATCTGATTCACTTGCAAAATACCACCCTGTGATGTCATTAGTCCTCTTTGGAAAGGAAGAATGAAAAACAACATATTGTCACCTATGTTCTACGTCCAATCATATGCAAAGAAAATCTGTTGCTAACAAAATCCTGATTTGCTGAGATTAATGGTGCTGTGTACAGAGATTTAGTAATAGGTTAGCATTCCTGTAAAGATGAAGAAGACACAAATATGCTTCATTGAGACTGAAGGACAAAGGGATGGGCAGTGTGAAAGGGAGGGAAGGGCAAAGACTGCTCCTATTTGGATCTCCAGCATCCAAGATACCTCTGTGTACACACAAGTTTCCCAAAACATGCCCCAAGACTAAATGAAAATGATCCCTTAAAATACCCAACTCCTCCTTTCACATCACTGCACTCAGGCCTTTCTCCTGATGTCACTCCATTTATGGCGAACAAACTAGATTAGGGTAGGTCTTGGTCTCCAGATAAAATCTCCCATGGGACCAAAGATCTTATGCCTCTATGATTATCCAGGGGTCACATGAAGAGACTTGTTATTTTGGGGGATTTTAAACTCTGGAACTCAAGTCACCATAGTCTCCAGGGATTCATATCCATGCGATATTAATCTATCAATGAGATGGGCAGTAGGAACAGTTCCCACAAATCAGTATGCATTATAGGAATTGATGTTAAACAAACTTAATAGTTTGAATCTGCACCAGGGATAGCTGCACTCCCAGTCATCTTATTACAATCTCCCTTACATGATAGGTGTCTATAGTATTTTCTCTACCAAGAGTCATGAATTTTTCCCAATTACCTAATATGCAATTAAGGGACTCCACAAGGAGTAAATATCTTGTTAAGACATTAGATTTCATGCTTATTCCTACATCCTCAGAGGTAAGTGAACCAATACAGTGGAAAGATTCAGAGTGAAAGGTAGGTTCCCAAGTAGACGATAGCTATCCTGACAAGTAATATTCTGAAAATAATGAAAGGAGAGGAGATGTTCAGATTAATGGGATAAGAAGTCAATGTACTGGATCTTCAGGGACAGATAAAGAATAGGGGACTGAGGGAGTAAGGAGGAGAACCATGAGCTTGGTCTGTGTTTCTTTTACTGTTTCTGTCCCCTTACAAGTAACATGGATTGTACTTGACTACTAATGAGAACACCCCATTTGCCAGACTCTGCTTCTTGCTCTTCATTTTGCCTTGATTTACTTAATTTGTGACCTATCCCACTGGTGAGTCCCTGTCATCTTACCATGAAGATACTATTAAATTTTGTGATACTACTGGGTTATTATGCCTCACCTGAGCTCTTCAGGGGACTCTATCATAAAACCCGAATATACTGGTTGCTATGAAATCCATGGCCTGCTGATTGTGCTACTCAGCCCCAGGAATACCAGATGGATAGATCCAAGACTTTCCATTTAACTCCATCCTGTGTCCATTCCCTCAATCAGGAGCAGGAGTTAGCCTCTAAGTTATGAATCTCAAGTCAGGAGTCAAACTCATAGAATGTCAGCCCATGAGCCCATTGACCTGGGATCGAATGAAGGGTTTGAATACAATTAGTAGATAACTGAATGGCAATGGATATATCACTTGTATATTCAGCTTTACAAATGGCATTTCTGAAGTGTTTGGCAATATCATAATTCATCGTGTTCTCTTTCTCTCACTCATGGCTCCACAGTTTGGGAGAAAATTCGTGTCAGAACTGAAACAGTTCTTGTGGTTATGCAACAAATTGCTCCCATCTCTGTAAGTGTTCAATCCCAGATTTTATTTTAACTGGGTTAGAGGTCCCCTAATAGCATGAACATTCTCTTCTCCGGTTACTAGTTTTAAAGTAAGAACTCTATTTTAGCAAGTACCTAATAAAATCAGATATATATGTGATGGCATATCCCATCCCTTCCTCCTGTCCCAGTCCCTAACAAGGATAGTACCATTAGTATGGAGGAGAGGCCATTTACTATATGCAAGGGCCCCCTGAATCCTGAGTATATTGGTTATATAGGGTCTATAGGACAACATTCCAAGAGATATTCATGATACTGGGCTCCCCAGTCAGGGCCTTCCTCCTTTAGGGGCTTATTTGCAACTTTTCAGTCAACAATAACCCTTATAGCTAATGAAATGGATAAGGCCATCATTATCTAGGAGTTAAAAAAGGTTTTAACTGCCTGGCATTGATGATTTTAGACCAGTGTATTGCCCTGAGTTATCTCTTAGGTAGTGAAAGAAGTGTCTGTGTCCTAGGCAACACTTCCAGTTGCTCTGAGGTGAATAGCAGTGGAGAAATAGAAAAGTCCCTCAAGAAAATAACAAAACAGGACATGGTCAAGGAGAAAGCCATGGGATTTGTTACCTTAGTCTGGGATAGGCTCTTGAGAAAAGTGGCTCAGATGCTTTCTATAATCATCCACCACAATCCTCAATCCAAATGTTATTATATTAATATTGGTCTAATGTGTCCAGAGATGTAGCCAATGGATCTCACTCCAACCACTTACTATGTTGAGTTTCCCAGGTAGCAAAGATTATGGTGAGGCAGTCCAGGATAATAGGACAAGGGAAGTGAAAGGAAAAACTACAAAAGTCTATGGCTGCACTCTATCAGGCCTGGCTTCTATTATCCAAACTCCCACACATTTGTTAATTAGGCACAGTTATAATTCCATTTTCCTTACCTGTAGTTAATATTTGGATACTTCCCTTTTGCGGCAAGTATATTTTGACATGGAACCCTATCACTAATTAAACCCATCTGCCCAAACCTTTCTATGTTGTCCTATGTTCTATGTTGTGCTAATCATGAATGCAATGTCCAATCAACCAAAGTTGAGGGACACAAGCCTTTACCTCTGTTCCTGCCCACTAGCTCTATCTCATAATCCTAACTCTTCTTCTGGCTTTATATCCAATAAGTTACTAAGTTTTGTTGTAACTAACTCCTCAAAGTATCTTGCATTCAGCCTCTTCCCTCCATGCACACAATCTCATCACTATTGCAGTAGCCAATTTGGACATCTTGTATCAAGCGTTTCCTTCTTCTATTCTATTATCCACTCAGCTGTCAAAGGTATATCCCTAAAGCACCGCTCAATAAACCAAACTGTTTAACTGTTGAATAAAGTCCGGTAACTCCTGAGTAGATCTAGGAACAAATACAAATGCTTCTTTTTGTCATTTAAACCTCATCAAACCTTGATTACATCCTATCATTTTGCCCTTACTATATAATATTCCCTTTCATGTGTTCTACTGTTCAGCTAAATTTGAATGCTAGCTGATCTGCACATCAACTCCTATCTGCAAACCTATGCAAAATGTCCTCCAGGACTAGCACCAGTTATTTAATAAAAGCTTGTTGACCAATTAAGTTGCCATTAAGGAACATAGCATAGACTTGTGGTGATGTCTAGTGGTCAGGAAGGATATTGCAGTTTACTGAAAGTTTTAGAACAAACAAAGAATAGAAAAGATCAATGGGAACATTATTACTTTTAGGCTATCTTGTGTCCATCTCCTAATATTATATTCTGACTTATTCTAGAATCTACTTTAATTGAATTTTAACCCATGTGACTGCTCATTCCTGGGAGACAGATTGGACTTAAATGAAGTTCTGAATTTATAAAGAGGAATTAAGTAATGAATTCTGTCAGTATAAATAGGAACTCAAAATAAATCATTGATATTATAATTACTTATTAAATGCCATAAGATTTCATAGCAATGAAAACTGATTTCACTCTATAATGTATACGTTAACCAAGTCACCCATGATTACATATAATTTCATCTGATGCAATATCATGTGATTGATATTGCCTACCCCAAAGAGTCAAACTTGAAGGAGATAAATATTAAACAATGTTTGATCTCAACTTTGAAGGAAATTTATGAAAGAAATATGAAAAATGTGACTAAAACAATATCAATGCTTGAAATATGGGTAAATAAATGGCTAAGTGACCACGGCTAGGAAGAAGAAAAAAGGAGAAGGAGAAAGAGGAAGAGGAAGAAGAGGAGGAGAAGGAGGAGGAAGAGGAAGAGGAAAAGGAGGAGGAGAATAACAGCAACAAAAATGATAATCCTGGGAGTTTATAAAAGCAGATAGTAAGTGAAATTACAGCTGTAGTCATTGCCCTCAGTAGTAGGGCTTCGATTTGAATTCAGGTCCTTTACCTCCAAATCCAGTTTTCTTGAACCTGAACTATGTTATCCATCCCTCTCCAGTTGTGGTGCTCCATTCTGAACAAAGCTATCTAGCCATCTCTCTGTCTGTCTCTTTCTCTCTATGTTTTTCTTTCTCTCTTTGTCTCTGCTCTGTCTCTGCCCTTTCAGATACTTCCGAGCTTTTCAGATATATAGTCTAGCTACACTTGTGTAAATCTCTCTCTGCCCAGTTATTCCTTTAGAGCCTTAAATGAGCCCCAAAATCATTGTTATACATCTGGAGTTGGAAGGGACCTCAGATACCATCTAGTCCCAAGCTCTTCATTTTATAGAGGAAGGACCTTAGGTCCAGTGAGGGGAAATAACTTGTTTTGAAATCATCTACCTCCCATTTGTGATAATCAAATCAAATAATGATTGTAAAGTATTTAGAACAGTGTGTGACACGTATTAAGTGCCAAAAAAAGATTATTACTATTATACAGCTAGTAAATCTGAAACAGGATCTGTTTTGTCTGAAACGTCCTCTTGACTTGAAATTCAATGTGGTATATACAAAATCCTGCTATTTCCTATATTCTCATCTCATTAAACTACTCTCGTCTTTCTACAAGTTACAAAACCAGAAATATAAGGCATTGGTTTCTTTTTAAAAGTTAAAAATAAAAATAAATATTTTTATTATTATTATAAATAATAAATATCATTTATAAATAAATAAAAATATAGAAATAAAAATAAAATAATTTCCCCAAAATTTAAAGTTTCCTTTAATAAAATTTTAATATATAGAAATAGGCCTGAATAAAATAACACTCTATCCTGAATGAGTGAATTCTTTTACTCCAATTTTGTTTTCTGCTGAAATGAGTGTTTTGAAAGGATTTATACAGCAGTTTAATTTATGAGATATCAACAGATATAAAAATCATTTCAGCATCAAAGATGCTCTCCTTGTATACGGTCATGGAAACAACAAAATCCAATAATGGTTATACACACACACACACACACACACACATTCTGTCTACTAGAATCTGATGGGAAAACACAATCTCCTTTTCACCCAGATCCATAAGTTTGGGGACTTCTATAGAGGCATCAACTTGTCAAATGAAGTCATCAAAGATCAAAAAGATTCTATGAAACGTTGATCCATGATAATCGCTTCCCAGAAAAATTCATTCTTCCTACAGGGAGTGTGCTAAGGAAACAGAATCGTAAAACAGACTCAGTTGCCCTTTCCTAGCAGGTAACAGGATCATTGACAGTAAATTTGTTATACTTATTAAAGAGCTGATGTAAATTTTACCTGAGTATTTTGTTCTAATGTCCACAACAAGGTCTGACATGAGAGAGAGGGCCAGAGATTTCTTGATTGACTGGCCAAAAATCCCTCATATTACCCATGGGACCATATTTGATATGCTTAAGTCACACAGGAGAAGGAAAATCTGAAAAATTTTTGTCTATATGGAAGAGTTAGGACAATTCTGAAAGAAATACTTAGGCTCAAAAAAGTGAAAAAGTACTGAGTCTATTATAAATAAAGTCTGAGTTACAAATTTCTTGTTTATTAGATTTTGAGTTTGTTCCACTCTAGAAAAAGAGACTACATTTACTGAGCCCCTATTGCCTGTTGAGCACAGGGCTAGGCTTTATGAAGGGGTGAGGGAGGAGAAAAGGGGAACCACTCCCTTGAAAGTGTTGGCTAAACTCGGTTCCTACACAGAACCTCTCTGTGCCTTAGTTTTTCCTCTGTAAAATGAACAGTTTGAATAAATAATCTCTGAGTCCCCTTCCAGATCTCAATCTAAAATCTTGTGCATGATGTGGGCTATAATTTGCCCTCCTTCACCTCTGTTTCTTTCTCTGTAAAATAGGACTAAATGGTTTCTGAGGTCGTTTTCATTTCTAGAGTTGCACCCATTTAGGAGCTCAAAGAAATGACTGAGTAGGGAGGAAATTGAAGCACCATATTTAGAATACATTGGAGAAGCCTGGAAGTGAATAAAAAGAGAGGGGAGAAGGAAGAGGGAGAGAGATGAAAATAGAGGGAGGGAAGAGAGACAGAGACACACACACACAGACAGAGAAACAGACACAGAGACACAGACATAGAGGCAGGGATGGAGAGAGACAACAACAGAGACAGAGAGAAAGCCAATGAGAGAATACTTTGATCAGAATGGAATACCACAGCTGGATAAGGCTAGAGAACATAGCACACAGTGACAGGAAGGAATGATTTGGAGGCAGAGGAACCAAGTTCTAATCCTATCTCAGCTACTGAGAACACTGATTCTAACTATAACTATTTACTGTCTGATTTTGTATACTCCAAGGATATTACTTTTAATTTTTCTTGCCTTGGGAATCTAGGAAAATATTGACCTACATGCTTTATTTAATACTGGTAAAATTTTGACAAACTTTTTATAGATACATTTCATAAATTTCCTTTAAAGCTGAGATCAAACATTTTTTCTCTTTGGTATTTACTTTCTTTTTAAATTTTTTAATATAAAGGTTTAATTACTTTGATCAAATTTAATACAAGATGAAATTACAAAGTTACATAAATTTATAAAGAGACAGTATATTGATTCAATTACAATGAATTTTTAGTTGTAAAATTTCTGCTTTTTGCAAAATATTAACAAAGATAATCCTATCCATTAGAGATCTAGGCATTTTATGAATTCAACTCAGTATGTGTTATTTTTGAATGAGTGAGTGGGATAAACAAAGATAGAAGCAGGGATTATAGTTTATCTAAACTTTGTATTCCCCCTGTACCTTAGCAGAATATTAAGAAATGTTTGCTGAATTTGAATTTATCCAAAGAACATTAAAAATAGAATTGGTTTGCAGACAAGACATTATGAAGAGAAATGGAAATGGACAATAAATCTTCCCAAGAGATAATTTTCTTTTGTTTTTTGCAGTTGCTATCTGAGCTTCTTTTTTTATTATAGCTTTTTATTTACAAGTTATATGCATGGGTAATTTTTCAGCACTGACAATTGCAAAACCTTTTGTTCCAACTTTCCCCCTCCTTCCCCCCACCCCTTCCCCCAGATTTAACAATACATGTTAAATATGTTAAAGTATGTTAATTACAATATATGTATACATGTCCATACAGTTACTTTGCTGTACAAAAAGAATCGGACTTTGAAATAGTGTCCAATTAGCCTGTGAAGGAAATAAAAAAGACAGGCAGACAAAAATAGAGGGATTGGGAATTCTATGTAGTGGTTCATAATCATCTCTCAGAGTTCTTACACTGGATGTAGCTGGTTCAGTTCATTAGTGCTCTATTGGAACTGATTTGGTTCATCTCATTGTTGAAGAGGGCCACGTCCATCAGAATTGATCATCATACAGTATCATTGTTGAAGTATATAATGATCGCCTGGTCCTGCTCGTTTCCCTCAGCATCAATTCGTGTAAGTCTCTCCAGGCCTTTCTGAAATCCTCCTGCTGGTCATTTCTTACAGAACAATAATATTCCATAATATTCATATGGTATTTATTTTCTCTGGCTTTTTTTGGGTGGGCAACATTAATATTTTATCTGCTTAAAATGTTCCTTGTAGGATGAAATTAGCTCAATGGTGTCTCCACTGCTATGAAGTTTTATCCTGTATCAGATAACCTTTGATGTGATGGAGAGCTTAAAAGACAATTTTGATCTGAATCTCTATTTAAACTAAGAAATATACTTTATTTGTTAAATTCACAATTCCAATTGTCTCTGTACTGCTTTCTTTAAGCAGGAGGAGCTATGACATGGCAAAAATCGAATAAAGGTACAGTTTGAAAAGTGTCAGAATATAATACCAGAAACGACACAAGATTGCCAATTAAAAGTGTAATATTTACATTAGTCACCAGACAGCTCTTTGAATTGAAACTCCCAGAAACTGCAACGCTATTGTGTATCACTTTTTGACCACTAGATGTCAAAGAAAGACAATGCTATATAATAATCTTCAACATCATTTCTGACCACCAGGTGTCACCAAAAATATCATCATGCTATAATATTTAGTAGCAATAAATCAATCAACAAACATTTATTAGGCCTCTACTGTGCTCCAGGTTATACCTAGATTTCTAGACAAACACAAACACAATCCTGAAGACAGCTTGTACACTTGTAATTATTATAAAACACAAATACATAATAATTATCAAGAAGTATGACCCTCACGAGGTAGAAGAGGACTCCCCTAGCTACTCATTTCCAGAGTAAAAGGCCCACTGGCATAAAACATTGCATATATTTTTGGACTTTATCAAAGTATTGATTAGTAGATAGATTGATTTTTCTTTTTCTCCTCTTTAAAATATTATTTGTAATATGGGATCGTTCTCTGTATACTATAAAGTACCATGTGTATATATATACAGGAGAACAGTGAATGGGAAGGGTTGGGAGGCCTCAGTGGTGATGGGGGCCTTTCCTTCCAACAGTTCTGACTTAACTTCTTTCACATTCTCACATGCAGGTCCCTGCCCTTCCTACCTATTAACTTCTTTTAGCCCCAGTTTCCTCATACGTAAAATGGGAATAGTTCTGGCCTTCTTTACCTAATGGTTATTATCCCAAAAAATTTCTATCTTGCAAACAGGAAAGGAAAGGAAGGAAACTAAGAGAAGATTTCAGCAATATTGAGAGATGGCATAAAACTGAATACAACCACCAACAGGTGCCAGGAAACTCTAGGCTTTTGAGGAGAGCCGGAAGTGAAGTGAAAAATGAGCCCAGGGCCAGCAAGAGAGGGACAGGGACAGGTGGGAATGGGAGCAAGAGAAATGAGAAGGGATTTCACATACCTCTCAAAGGAGGGGAACCAGAGAGCATGGACATGGAGAAAAAGCCTGGTCCAGCCAGAGGCAAGATACTGGTGCACCTAAAGGCCCCTGGGGACAAACAGCATGCAGAAATTAAACAAATGGTGTCCTTCTAAGAAGAGAAAGGCAGAAAAGAGATCTGGCAGTTAGGAGCTCATGAAGATGAGACAGAAAGGGCCCCACAGATAGCACAAAGCCCTCCTGAGAACACTCCCGGGGCCCAGCACTAGGTCTCATATGAAGAAGGGGTGAGCAAGAACATTTGTGTATTTGCTCTTGAAAGAGATGTTGCCAATTTTCTGAGAGAAGATTAAAGAAATGGAGACGTCCCTCCCCACAATTCCTCCCATCAAAGCAGTGCCAATCTCTGCTTGTAGTACTTCAGTAAGTCCCAACTTAGGTCATTCCACTTTGGAAAATTCAGTTTTTCAATATGTTGAGACAAACCTGAATTCCTGTAATCAATCCACTAATCAATCAATCAATCCCAAAACCATTCCCGAAACACCTACTGTGTTCCAGGTGCTTCGACTCTCCCTTTGATTCTAGTTTCCATTCTAAAGCCACAGTCAAGTCTTATCCCATTGCCCTTTGACAGACCTTCAGATCTGGGAGAACAGTTAGCACTGCCCCTGCTGCCTTCTTTTTTTAGAGGGAGATGCAGCCCCTTAGATTCATGGAATTTGGAGGCAGCAGGGTCCCCTTAAACCGGAGCAAACAGGCCTAGGGAGGGAGGTTCAGTGATGTGCCCACGGTCACCCAGAAATTGGGGTTCAAAGCCAGGTCCCGATTCCACCTCAGGGTCCTTCCCCCTCATGATCCTCCTCCTTTCATCCGTTCCTCCTGGGCGAGGATTTCAGGCCCCTCACCCTCTGTGCCTGTCACCATCCCTCCTAAATGTGGGTTCTAGAAGTGAGCCCGGCATTCTAGGCGTGGTCAGACCAGGACCACAGGGGTCTTTGTCTATTCTGGGCATGGTTATTTTCTCCAGCCCTGGGATTTCACTGGTGGGAGGGGGCCCTCCAGCTTGGAGAGTCCTGCTGCTCCTGTCAATCAGCCAGGGAGTAGGGAGTTGTCTGGGACACAGAGGGGTCAAATGATTTACTCATGGTGACATGGCCAAGCCGGTAAGCAGGACATGGAATCAGATCTCCCTGACTCCAAGACTGGACCTCTATTGTGTACCCCGGACTCCATCGTATGCTTACATTAATGCAACCTGAAATTGCCCCAGCTAAGTCAACAACGTGGCTAGACACAGAAAGCACTCACACACAAACACACACACACACACACACACACACACACACACACACACACCCCACAGGTAGGGAAAGAGGGGCCAGAGCTACCCCCTCCCAACAGGAGCTAGAGATATTCCTTTCCTTCTGTTGCCCCCTCTGAGGGAAGCTGCAGGGTTCTCCACCTTGACTTGAGGATGTGCCCTCCCTGGTAACAGAAGAGGAAGAGTCCTGTCTCTCTTACTTAGTGGGAAAGAGCTGGAAGACAGATGGGACAAGAGCCAGAAGTTCTTTTCAGGAATGTGCCTATAATTTGCAACTGGCTCTCCGAAAAATGTATGCGCTCTATGCTACTCAATTGAATCCACCTTATTAGCATTTTTCCATCACTTTCTTAAGCCTAGACAAACAACAAAACAATATATTGTGAAACATGT